>NC_046990.1:10712083-10722083 GCF_009769545.1 Cyclopterus lumpus | reverse complement strand
AACAGCCTGGCAGCGCAGACGCAGTTCACAGAGGAGCAGATCAAGGTAGGTGCAAGTTGCTGATGTTCTGGCTAGCTTACAAAGGATGTCGCGTTCGGCCCTATTTATTTAAAAGACGCCTCGATCTTGATTGAGAATTTAAGTCGACTTAAATATTGCCCTTTCGCTTATTTTGTTTTGTCAAATGATCTCCATCCAGGTGTGGTTCTCAGCCCAGCGGCTAAAGCACGGCGTGAGCTGGACTCCTGAAGAAGTTGAGGAGGCCAGGAGGAAACAGTTTAATGGCACGGTGCACACGGTGCCCCAGACCATCACTGTCATACCTGCCCACCAGCTCTCGGCAGCAGCCAACGGCCTGCAGTCCATTCTTCAGACCTGCCAGATAGTGGGCCAGCCCGGCCTGGTGTTCACACAGGTAGGTAAGGAAAGAAAACACGCCATATCTAACAGGACTTGGCTTTCCCCCGCCTCGTCTTGAACCCAGTTAGCTTAAGGCTGATCTGACCCTCAGAGGTTTTCGGTTGAATCGGCCTGGATCGCCTGCTTTGGATTTATTACACTTTGTTTTGTCCGGGTTTTTTTTGCTTACATTATGTGTTTTTTTTCTCTCAATATGATGCGAATGGTTGCCCATCTTTGAGGACAGTTTAAAAACTGATTTGGGGTTTTTGTTTTTTACCGGGTCATTCAAGGGTTCCTTGTCTAGCCTTTTGTGACGTTTCTCTAGTTTCTACGGTCACCTTAAAAAACAAATGGGTCCCTCTCTGGCTGTCCGTCTCATCCTCACGTTCTCTTTTATTGGCATATTCTTCGGACTCTGTTTAGGTCGGCCCAGGTGGGCACCTTCCAGTGACCAGTCCCATCACTCTGACCGTGGCAGGGCTGCCCAGTCAGTCCCAGAGCTCCAGCAGAGTTTCCTGCCAGCCCACCCCAAGCAACAGTGAGCTGAAACGGGCTACCACAATCCAGCCCCCCTCTCTATCTCCACAGGTAGGGACAGATCTGCTTGCTGCCTTTCAGGTGAATACTATTGTGTATGTTTAATATATGTGTTGACCTCTGTCAATGCACACAATTACAGTAATGAACTCTCATCCGTAGCCATTTAGTCTTTGTCCTAGCAGGTCTTTGGTACATATTTAACACATAAATCTCCCCTGACCTTTCGAAGGAGAACTCGGCCCTCAGCGCTGACACATTTGGTTTGCGGCCCAAAAAGTCCAAAGAGCAGCTGGCAGAGCTGAAAGCCAGCTACCTGAAAAACCACTTTGCCACGGATGAAGAAATTTCCCGGCTGATGAATATCACCAACCTCACAAAGGGGGAGATCAAGAAATGGTTCAGTGACACCCGGTACAACCAGCGCAACTCCAAGAACAGCAATGTCATTGTTTTCCATGACGGAGGGGGCAGAGGAGGCGGCAGCTGGGCTAGCAATGCCAGCGCCGCCATTATTATTGACTCGAGCGATGAGACCCCCGCATCTCCCCATCCTCCACGCACTCCTCCTGTGAAGGACAAGGAGACGCGGTCCAAAACTTGGAACCCGTTCCCAGATTTCACTCTGCAGAAGTTCAAGGAGAAGACCCCGGAGCAGCTGGTGGTGCTGGAGGAAAGTTTCGAGATGTGCATCACCCCGTCGGATGAAGAACTGAGCCGCCTGAGAACGGAGACGAAACTGACACGGAGGGAGATCGATGCCTGGTTCACCGAGAGACGAAAAATGCCGTCCGTCAGTACTTCCTCCCCGGATTCTTCGGAGGGGGGAAAGACGGAGGCAGACGGAGCAAAAGCAGGAGCCGTTGCTGCTTCTCCTTCCGCCTCTTCTTCCCGTAAAGGTAGTCAGACACCTCCCGGCGGTCGCAGTAAGCAGCTGCCGACCAGCAGCAACAAAGACGTGAAAGACAAAAGTAAAAAGACTCCAGAGCAGCTCCACATTCTGAAAAGTGCCTTTGTGCGGACGCAGTGGCCCACGCCGGAGGAGTACGACCAGCTGGCAGAAGAGAGCGGCCTCCTTCGGTCCTACATAGTGAGCTGGTTCGGGGACTCTCGGTACTCGTGGAAGAACAGTAACCTGAAGTGGTTCTTCCAGTACCAAAGTGGCAACGTCGAAGGGCCAAATGGCGGAGGAGGCAATAAAATGGGCGGAGGCGGAGGCGCCGGCGCCGGTCGAAAAAGACGCGGCCGAAATCGCGGGTGGGGACGGTCCCGAACCAGGAGGCAGCCGAGAAGGTCGGCCTCCTCCAGTGCAGATGTCGATGGATCTCCCCCGTCGAAGAAGTTCAAGACCGGGAGGGAGATTCTGAAGGAGTACTACGTGAAGCACCGCTTTCTCAATGAGCAAGACCTGGATGAGCTCGTCACCAAGACCAACATGAGCTACGAGCAGGTAACTGCATGCTTTATCGTTGGGATGGGAGGATGTCTGTCATTGTATCCCTCCATATGTTTACTGTGTGGTCCATTTTATTTATAAGCAAAATACCCAAGATTGGATGTCGAGCAGCTTCCGTTTGGAACCAAATACTTGGGACAAATGTTTATGGCGCATTATACGGGATTTGGAATTTTTAAATTGCTTCTCACCGGCTTTTTTCCGTCGCATCAGTGGAGGGCGTCGCGGCAGCTGCGAACTAGCCAGTAGGGCACGCTCGCATGCACTAACCTGTGCACGCTCACATGCACTAACCTGGGCACGCTCACATGCACTAACCTGTGCACGCTCACATGCACTAACCTGTGCACGCTCGCATGCACTAACCTTTCTCCCCTCCGTCCGAAGGTGAGGGAGTGGTTTGCCGAGGTCCAGCGACGCTTGGACACGGGGTCCGATCCCTTCCTGGAGGCGGCCGCCGCAGGAAAGCCGGACGGGGGCGGAGCCGGAGGGGAGGCGCTGGGAGAGGCGTCCGCGGCCAACGAGGAGCAGACCGGCACGGGAATGGGAGACGAGGAGGAGGACGAGGATGAAGGGGAGGAGGAGGAGGAGGAGGAGGAGGACGGTGGTGGCGGCGACGACACGGACGACAGCGAGGTTTGGGAGCCGTCACGTAGCGTCAGGAAGTCCTTGTCGGTGTCTGAAGACTAAATGATTGTGGAAAGACTCTGTGAAACACGAGTGTTACAAGAGGAATAGCGGTAGGATCAATGCTGGAAGGCAGTTAGCGAAACAAGTCTTTTTGCCCATGATTTTTTTACTCATTTGCAATATGAATTTACTGTTTTTTTCAAACCATTTCTGGCACCACGTCCACATGAGACTAAAATATGGACTATTAGCTTTAGCTCACTCTCGCTGTACTTATCTTATTTTACTGTAAGTAGTGTGTGTGTGACGGTTCCTCACAAGAATGATGGTAATGTAGGAGCTTTTTAGAAAACCCTAAAACACCTTACTTTGATCAAGCTAATGAAAAGTTACTCAATATCTTGACAAAAGGAATTGCAATCTTCAAGCCCCCCCCTCCAAATAATAGGTGTAACTAGACCAGTGTTTGGCAAGCTACTCGGTTACATTTTGCTTAACACTTATTTAAACGGTAACAATATAAATTCAAACACACACACACACACACACATCCCAGATTGAGGTATGCTATATTCCCTTTAAGAAACGTCAAATTGCTGCGTTTTTTTTGTTGTTTAACATTACGCACACATTGATTAGTACAAAAAAATAATGTAATCAGGGAGAGTTCAAAGCCTCCCCCTCCTGAAAATGTTATTTAATAAGAAATGATGCAACGATAATAATAATAATAGTTTAAGAAATGCAGGAAATGCGTTCCACATGTGCCACATCCATTTTAGAAATGCACTCATAATAGATGGCAATGAATGTTTTACCCCTGCAGGCAACACACACACACACACACACACACACAGAAAAAGACTCCTTAAATTAATCACAGCTAGATGTCACTGCTGAGCAATGTCCCCAATGAAACTAGCATACATCTATTTGTGGAACCAGCATCTTTTTAAACCATTTTTAATTGGATGAACCTGTGAAGTTCATCCTAAAGGACTAGATGTAGATCAGCAGATAATTACAGTCTGGCTTTTTATCTCTTGAGAGAAAACCTTACTGCTGATGAATGAATGAATGCCACGATGCTTTAAAACGCAGGATCAAGTCTTCCCTTTACAGCATCTTGTTGCTTCATGTTGGGAGATTTTTAACTAACGATGTGTTAATGTAGAGACCCTTTTTAAAGGGGGATTTGTTGAATGTGTGGTTTGAGGCAGGGGGCACCATTTATGAACTAAAATAATAATGGCCACTGTGAGGCGGACGTCTGGGTCCTCGATGGGTGGAAAAGGATTTGATGATGAATGCAGCGTTTTACCCAAAACCATCTAAATGTTACCGCCAGCTGTAGCTCCAGAGTCAATTTGCAGTCCTCGCCCACACCTGGCCTCGAGGATTTGGGCTCCGGTCCAAAACGAGGCCCGTGGTCATTTACGATCTGGACGCGTACTTTTATGAAAGAACCGTTGAGCAGTATTTCCAATAATAATTTGACTCCCAAGTCTGCACTGAAGAGACAAACGTGAAGCACCTAAAGTAAACTTTCAAAAAGCACTTTGTCCACTTGTATGCGTAGTGGATTAAATCCTGATTTGGCACCTTAATCTCTTATTATACCATGAAATGGCTCTGAGAGAACAACTCTGTTTTGTATAAAAACAGCACCAGTGTTTTGCCTTTTTTTTTTTTTTTAATCCTTGATGTGTTTTCTGGAGGAGGAATCAATTTATCCACATTTCTAATACTATGTGTTTCATATTTGGATGTTTATAAGACTAAAAAACTAGTCGAACAATCACCCAAGACTTTCTTTCGCTATATTGCACAATTTGAGCATCATCTTTTAAGCTTTTATCCAATAGAAGAAAAAAGTGCACACGTGTTCTACTTGTTATGTTTTGTATTTACTTGCTGTAAACCATTTGAATGGTTTCCCCATCTCTCCTCTGCTCCCCGAATAGCTCCGGTCCTCTTTTTGTAAAAAAAAAAATGAATGCCTCGACTCATGATGTGCAACTCCCGAGATGTGTTTGTGTAAACGTAAGCGGCGTCCTGTTGGTTCTCTGTCTCACTACATTGTCTACAAAACCAGCAGACAGACAGGGCTGCACCAACATCTTCAAAAGACTGAAAACATTTCATGGAAAATGAGCTTTTCGTTCCCCTCGTGGAAGGAAATTGTTTTTCGACGTGTGAAGAAACAGCGCAGCGTTCCCTCTGTGGTGGGAAGTCTACCAAATATCCATCCTCTCTCTTAACTGTTCTCCAGTAGACGGGACGATGGACAGAAAACTGTCTTGGACCGCAAGTTCTTCAGAGATCGGGGGAGAGACTCGGATGAAGCTTTGCAGATAAACCTATGTGCCTACATGGCTTGTACGCGAGTTGGAAACGTGACATTTTCACCCCCAAGTCTCGGAACGGAAGACGAGAGAGAGAATTTGCGAAGGCCGTTTTTGAGGGTTTGTGAGGAAGCACGACCGAGCGCCGCTTCCTGCCGACGCTCATCGATGCTCTGAAGCCGACGTTGGAAGTCCTTTTTTTTTTTTTAACGGAGGCGTTCTGAAATGTGCCGTGTCCTACGCCTCGGCCCTTTTAGCCGTCCAGAGAGCATTTGCCTGCTAGGATGGCGAGTTCCCAGCAGTCGCAGGGGAGCTGGAATGTGACGAGAGCTCAAGGGTATACCCTTTTTTTTTTTTTTTTTGTCTAATACTGCATGCAATAACAAGACAAACAACTGCTCATTTTGTACATACAATATTTTGGGTTGGTATACTTGGTACAGGAGAAGCCTAATCTGGGATTAATTATGCCGGTTTCTTTTCATTACCAAGTCAGCTGCAACCACGGACCTGTTTTCTTTTCTTTTAATTCGTGGACGCGTTGTCGTCCTTTTTGCTTGGAACTTTTTGTCGTATCCTAGAACTGCACGTGCTAATATGTATGCTAATCTATACACGTGGCTTGTTTTAATCCACAGGTTAGGCTTAACCCCGGGTATCCAGCCCACAGTCTTTTACAGTGTGCGCCGTCTTTCCTATAGTCAGTCTGTTTTTGAATGGTTTTTATATGTTTCTATCTATGAAAACTCTCTCCAGACATCAGTCGATTGCTTGTGAACAAGGCGGACTCTTTCAATATGTACAATAGAGTAGTGTTTAAAAAAAAAAAAAAAAAAATATAGAATCAGTTTTAGTTCAGTCGGTATTGCTCGCGTGGCTTTTTTTTTTTTTTTTTTGGTACTTTGCAAAAGTATAGAATCAGAACTCGATAGAAAAGTCGTGTTCCTCGACGAAGGAACGGTTCTAACTGATGTCCTGGGAGCACTGGGAACATGTTTGTTTGCTAATAATGTGTCCAAATGTATAAAAGCTCGAGTCTAGAACTTAATACGCCGAGGGGGGAAAAAAAAAAAAAGTAACTATCTAATAAACCCTATTAGATATGAATCGTGCATTTTAAATATTTTTCCCAGGTCGCGGAGGTGACATGTCTGCACCTTTTTGTTGTCATCCTGTATCCCGGTTGACTTTGTGCAGTATAGCTCAGCGCTATAAGTAGTTTACCTGTTGTGCACATGTCTGTAACCTTCGCTCTACTTCTACTATAGTCCTCACTCGTCTAGTTAGACAGGTAGTTGGTTGAATGTTTCTTACAGCAGTCAGAGATTCAAATGTTTTCACTGTACCAGCTTTTTTGGCAAAAAAAAAAAACACACGTCGGAATTGTAATATACTGTTTGATGATTATTTTTTTCTTTCTTTCTTTCCAGTACATTTTCCACCTTCTAGTTTTTACTGGTGTGATTTTTGACCGTTTTTACCCCAAGTATTGGCGTGCTTTGCTTTGAACGTGTTCCACGTTGTTCCCGTACGACTCTTCTGGATTTATCGATCAAACATTGATCTCTCGGCTCCTGTATTACAGTCAGTTGGTTCCGTAGACACAGATCCTGCAGGAAGGATACACTGAGCTAACTGTATACTCCTAATAATAAATGTTGGAATGGAATATGAAAATTACTTGCTCGAGGTTGCAGGCAAAGCTTCTTTTTGTTGTTAATGATTACCTGAAGCGGTTCAAATTGGTGATCTTCTGTGTCTACAGAACTGACACGTCCATCCACACTAAGTTATTCCTACACTGTCTGTACATCTGAACTGTGTTGAACACTGAGAGTCTCTGTCATGAGCTTTGATTAAACATGGCATGTATGTGCGTTCGGCCTCTCCAGGCTCGCTTTAGAGAACTTAACGATTCTTTTTGCGGTCCCCTCGATCATCAGCTGGGAGGCAGAACCATCTGTACAATGTTTAATTTAATATCCCAGCATCTGTTGAGGCTCTGGTTTGATTTCTCGCTTGATTTGGATATACGATTTATATTTTATACTTGTTTTGAGGACAAAACCCAATAAATTTTGATCAAAAGATGTGCATTGTGAGCAAGGTTGTGCATGTTTTGCTTTTAAATAAATGTGAAATGAAGAAGTCTGGATAAAATACAGAAGCAGAGAGGAACTTACTGTATCACATTCAAGCTATGAATATATATATATATTACTATTCTGAGGTTCTAGCTAACTAAACCATCAGTGACGCAGTGTCATTTATTGAAAATACGTAGTTAGTATTCTTTTTTTTAAAATGTAAATGATGATCACGCTCATTTTGCAGCAGACCTACAATAACGGTATTCTTTACACAGACGCAGTTGGAAATGGATTTGCAAGCGTTTGCATTAACGTGAAATGTTTTTCTGTTCATGCAAAAATGTCGAGGAGGAAATGCAGCGATAATTTGCATGTGTTGGAACACTCGTGCGTTGACCACGAGGCAGCATTGCAGTCCTAACACGTTGACAGACGTGAATATGATTCTGGAGGTGCTTTGGTTATGGAAATACCTGCTGGAGTGACGACCAGGAGAGATGACGTTTCCATAAAAGGAGCAACTATAAAGGCTGGAAGTCCTGAACCGGTCGCAGGGCAAAAAGGCAGGCAAGGTAAGTGAATTTAGAGAGTTTACAATGTTATAATCTTAAGTGTCCTTTTCTTCCTTTTTAGATGTAGGTAGATACATGTGTGCAATTCAAAATAAATGGCATGCTTTTATCATTTGTGTGTGTGTAGAACATTTAACTCGTCCCAAGTCAACTGATGTATATCTGTATATGTTCTCCTTCAAAGTAAAGATGCTGTGGAGTCTAGTGTTAATCTCTTTGATCGGTAAGTAGCTCACTGTGTGTGTGTGTGTGTGTGTGTGTGTGCATATCGGTTAATAATTGAGTTGTAGGGCAGGTTCACAAAAACGTCAACCAACGATGAACTCAATTTACTGCAAATTGTTGACGATAATGATGGGTGAGTATTCTGTGCTTATGCTGTGTTAACCAGCACTGATGTCATCATTTCCAGTAACTGGACATGGAAAATTTAAATAAAGATACATGACCGTAAAAACAGATGGGACTTGATGCATTTTTGCACCACACTCGTGCAAAAAAAAAAAAAAAAATACTTTGACTGTTTTCCTCTACAGCTCTCTGCAGCGTGAATACCTTAACTGAACTGAAGGGGAAAACATCCCAGTCGTCAGACTACACTGGTGGTGATGATGGTGGTGATGATGTTCA
This sequence comes from Cyclopterus lumpus, assembly GCF_009769545.1. Lineage (NCBI taxonomy): Eukaryota > Metazoa > Chordata > Actinopteri > Perciformes > Cyclopteridae > Cyclopterus > Cyclopterus lumpus. Next base: position 10,713,421 of record NC_046990.1, on the reverse strand, counting down.
TGATGATGTTGATGATGATGGTGACGATGGTGCAGGTGTAGTACACAGTTCTGAAAGAGCCGTTGATGGGAAACTCCAGACTTGTTCTCACACCCAAAAAAAGATGGACTCCTGGTGGAGAATTGACCTGCGGGGTGTCTACACAATAGATAATATCACTATCAATCAAAAAAGTAGTCATAATACTGATCTCAACAGTGCCAAGATTTACATCGGGAACTCTCGAGAGAAGAACGGCACCGCCAACCGCCTGTGGGTCTGATACCTTCATGTTACTTCAAATTGCTTTTATTACCACGAGGCTTTCGGCCTGTCTTAATTTTGCTAAAAAAAACCCAGTTTTTTAGATCTGCATCTCTTCATCTTACTGTATGTTCATCTTTTTCTCTTTTCTAGGTGTACAAGCATCAAAGACATCCAATATCCGAAGCCTAAATCATTTCATTGTGATGAGTTATTGTCAGGGCGCTTCATCACTGTGTCCTTACCGGGAACACATTTCTTGGCTCTGTGTGAAGTGAAGATCTACGGCACAGAAAAAAGTAGATATGAGTTAATAGTGTACTGGCATATCTCCTTTTGAGGTTGAATGTGGACAAAATAACAGATGATGTACGTTGATTTATGTGCGTTTGACATAAGACGATGACAAAATCATTTGGAAGTGTTTCTGCAAGTAAACTGACAGCCGGCTGCGGTTCATAAATTCCGTCACATGGGCTAATTTCGGCATGAAATCCTCCCCATTGTATTCCCCCTTGTTCTCCATTTGCCCTTTTTTGTTTTTATATTGAGGGTGCCACCATTATCAGAGGAATGGAGAAATGTGTGTGTGTGTGCATGTTCACTTATTTAGTTTCCATTGACTTGTTTTTTTTCTTCTAGAATCAACCTTTGAGTTGATCCGCATAAACAAGACATGGGTAGATGCGCTGGACTACTGCAGGGCCAGAGGCACGACCCTGGCTTCCATTGTTGACGAAGACACCCAGACCTGGGCTGAGTTGCAGGCCAGCAATTCCAACTCTCCCTTTGTGTGGCTGGGCCTTCGATACACCTGCACCCTCGACTTCTGGTTCTGGGTGGAGAATCTTCCCGTAACTTTCCGTCACTGGGCTCCAAACGGTACGATAGACGATTGTGACATGAGTGGTGCCATGGAGAAACACGAGAACCATTTGTGGTTCAGCAAAAGTGCTGCCAGTGCATTTAATTTCTTATGCATAAAATAAGAGAAATCAATGTTTTCGCAGCTCTTTTTTGGGGGTTACTAGTGGCATTGATGTGTGTGTGGCCCTGCAGCTTCATGGCTTAAAACAAAACCAATATTTATTAGTA
>NC_046990.1:10667083-10709583 GCF_009769545.1 Cyclopterus lumpus | reverse complement strand
TGTGATGTCTGTAGGCTCAGTGAACATTTCGCTGTGTGTGTAATGTTTGTAGACTCAGTGAACGTTTCAGTGTGTGTTTGTGTGTGTAATGTCTGTAGACTCAGTGTGTGTGTGTGTGTAATGTCTGTAGACTCAGTGTGTGTGTAATGTCTGTAGACTCAGTGTGTGTGTGTGTAATGTCTGTAGACTCAGTGAACGTTTCACAGTGTGTGTGTGTGTGTGTGTGTATGTGTAATATCTGTAGGCTCAGTGTGTGTGTGTGTGTGTGTGTGTGTGTGATGTCTGTAGGCTCAGTGAACGTGTGTGTGTGTGTGTGTGTGTGTGTGTGTGATGTCTCTAGGCTCAGTGAACGTTTCACAGTGTGTGTGTGTGTGTGTGTGATGTCTCTAGGCTCAGTGAACGTGTGTGTGTGTGTGTGTGTGTAATGTCTGTAGGCTCAGTGAACGTTTCACAATGTGTGTGTGTGTAATGTTTGTAGACTCAGTGAACTTCTCACATTGTGTGTGTGTGTAATGTTTGTAGACTCAGTGAACTTCTCACAATGTGTGTGTGTGTAATGTTTGTAGACTCAGTGAACGTCTTACAGTGTGTGTGTGTGTGTAATGTCTGTAGGCTCAGTGAACGTTTCACAATGTGTGTGTGTGTGTAATGTTTGTAGACTCAGTGAACGTCTTACAGTGTGTGTGTGTATGTGTAATGTCTGTAGGCTCAGTGAACGTTTCACAATGTGTGTGTGTGTAATGTTTGTAGACTCAGTGAACGTCTCACATTGTGTGTGTGTGTAATGTTTGTAGACTCAGTGAACTTCTCACATTGTGTGTGTGTGTGTGTAATGTTTGTAGACTCAGTGAACGTCTCACAGTGTGTGTGTGTGTGTAATGTTTGTAGACTCAGTGAACGTCTCACTGTGTGTGTGTGTGTGTAATGTCTGTAGGCTCAGTGAACTTCTCACATTGTGTGTGTGTGTGTGTAATGTTTGTAGACTCAGTGAACGTCTCACAGTGTGTGTGTGTGTAATGTTTGTAGACTCAGTGAACGTCTCACAGTGTGTGTGTGTGTGTGTGTGTGTGTAATGTCTGTAGGCTCAGTGAACGTCTCACATTGTGTATCTTTATGATTTAAATGGCCGCTCTCCTCTGCAGTGGTTCTGTGAGACGTCCGCTCTCCACACGGAGGATCCTTTGGAGAAGCAGAAGATCTACAAGTTCAGAGGCGACCTGGCTGTGAGACGGGGACGCCATCAGGTAACTGAGCTGTCAATCATCTCAGCCGGTGTCACGGGGCAGTATTTTAATGTTTCTGTACAGCGTAACGGGACTGAGATTGATTTAAAGTGTCACTCATAATGAGGAAAGAAAACGAGAATAACCAAATTGAACAGTAAACATAAACAACGAATCCTAAATAGATAAATCAATATATGCCTGAAATGAGTGTGTGTGTGTGTGTGTATGTGTATGTGTGTGTGTAATGTTCGGTATTGCACAGGAAGCCCTGGATGCATACTCCAGCTGCCAGGAGTGGATCGCTGACAACAACCTGACCATCCGGAGGGACGTGCTGGAGGGAATGGCCCGGTGCTGCACCAAGCTGGGTCAGAGGGACCGGGCGCTGGACTTCGCCAACCTGCTGGTACATTTGTGAGCTTTTCCTCGGAGAACCGGAATTATACTCCCGTTACGGCACACTGTAAATATATAGGTATAGCATTGTTTTGGTGGACTTTATTTTTAGATCCAGGCAGCCGTTTTTTTTTTAATATTCACAAGTTGTTTGTTACTTGGTTTGTGCTCTTTATGAGCTCAGATATTAAAAGTTGTTTTTATTATTACACAAAGCTTTTTGTCAGTGTTAAGATATCCACCAATGTCGCTCATTGCAATCTGTGTTGGCAGTTGTCTCCTTAAAACACTAGCACCTGAACGCACCGTCCCTGAAGAATGTTTCAGCTACGACAAAACGTGCATTAGGTTTATTAAATGTTCTGTGACAGTCTTGCGTGAGTGAGACTAAGTATTAACGTATCCATGATCTATCTCCAGAGCAAAGAAGTGTCCAACACCTGTCACCTGACCAGCCTCCTGCTGCTCAAGGTCAGTACACACACACACGTAAAGATTTAGATTAGAAAACTTTATTAATCCCCAAAAATTGGTACAGACAGTCCATGTAAATGGTTAATGTTATTATTCAACTGAGCTTCTTTCACCAAAGGTCAGCATCTACCAGCATTTTGGGGCCGTGGGATCAAAGATGGCGGCGCTGCAGCGACTGTGTAGCCTGCTGCCCTTTAACCCCTGGCACTGGCACAGCCTCGGGCAGACGTGTCTGCAGCTGCTGGGAGACAACACCACAGGTAGGAGGTCATTTCCTGTTTTCTTTTAGCACGGATACAATTTAAAAGTAAATAATGCAGGCCAATTGTTAATTTATTCTTCTTTTTTTATGGCTATCTTGAATGAACACTCACTCACATAGCAAACGAATTGATGAGAATTCAATCATTTGTCCTCACGGTCTGATGTATTTGACTATTTTCTAGGGTCGTGTTTCCCAGAGAGGTGTGATTCATCAGAAGAGCAGAATGATGGAGGGAGTGAGGAGGAACAGCCCAATGACAACAGAATCTGGCTGAAAGCGTGCACCTGTTTCATCAGGACGAGGTACAGAGGTTTTAAAGCCAATTTACAGTATATATATATATTGTACTAGTTGAAAGAGAAGTGGGACCAGATGTTGTGTAAACATGGGTGCTCAACCTTTTGAATTTCAATGGATAAATAAGAAAAACATGATTCATAAACTCTGAATAACTCAAATGACAGATGTGTATGAAGAGTTTTAAATGCGAATCCTATTTTCTGAATGTCCCCTTAGACTCCTGTTGAGAATCCTTCGACAGCAGCAGTCCTCCTTTGTGTTGCAGCGCACGGAAACCACTCTACGAATGACAGATGAGGCGTTGCAGAGACTGAGTCCCAAAGAAACTACCCTGCAGGCGCTCACCGAGGTGAGGACTTGGCTTTGTTCACACAATCAACTTGTATGACATCAAGTCCTGAATCTCTGTCTGCTCTCCAGGTGCTGTCGGAGGACCTCATTCCAGACAAGATGAGGGAGGACTACCAGGACGGGGACAGTCTGGCCAATGTGTGTGTGCAGAGTTTCAGGGAGCGCTGGTGGAACAAGAGCCTACTGGCTGATGGACTTGATGCCCCTTGTTGAAGAACATGCTGTCTGTCTGTCTGTCTGTCTGTCTGTCTGTCTGTCTGTCTGTCTGTCTGTCTGTCTGTCTGTCTGTCTGTCTGTCTGTCTGTCTGTCTGTCTGTCTGTCTGTCTGTCTGTCTGTCTGTCTGTCTGTCTGTCTGTCTGTCTGTCTGTCTGTCTGTCTGTCTGTCTGTCTGTCTGTCTGTCTGTCTGTCTGTCTGTCTGTCTGTCTGTCTGTCTGTCTGTCTGTCTGTCTGTCTGTCTGTCTGTCTGTCTGTCTGTCTGTCTGTCTGTCTGTCTGTCTGTCTGTCTGTCTGTCTGTCTGTCTGTCTGTCTGTCTGTCTGTCTGTCTGTCTGTCTGTCTGTCTGTCTGTCTGTCTGTCTGTCTGTCTGTCTGTCTGTCTGTCTGTCTGTCTGTCTGTCTGTCTGTCTGTCTGTCTGTCTGTCTGTCTGTCTGTCTGTCTGTCTGTCTGTCTGTCTGTCTGTCTGTCTGTCTGTCTGTCTGTCTGTCTGTCTGTCTGTCTGTCTGTCTGTCTGTCTGTCTGTCTGTCTGTCTGTCTGTCTGTCTGTCTGTCTGTCTGTCTGTCTGTCTGTCTGTCTGTCTGTCTGTCTGTCTGTCTGTCTGTCTGTCTGTCTGTCTGTCTGTCTGTCTGTCTGTCTGTCTGTCTGTCTGTCTGTCTGTCTGTCTGTCTGTCTGTCTGTCTGTCTGTCTGTCTGTCTGTCTGTCTGTCTGTCTGTCTGTCTGTCTGTCTGTCTGTCTGTCTGTCTGTCTGTCTGTCTGTCTGTCTGTCTGTCTGTCTGTCTGTCTGTCTGTCTGTCTGTCTGTCTGTCTGTCTGTCTGTCTGTCTGTCTGTCTGTCTGTCTGTCTGTCTGTCTGTCTGTCTGTCTGTCTGTCTGTCTGTCTGTCTGTCTGTCTGTCTGTCTGTCTGTCTGTCTGTCTGTCTGTCTGTCTGTCTGTCTGTCTGTCTGTCTGTCTGTCTGTCTGTCTGTCTGTCTGTCTGTCTGTCTGTCTGTCTGTCTGTCTGTCTGTCTGTCTGTCTGTCTGTCTGTCTGTAAAAAAAAGATAATAATTAAACATATGCCATCTCACCTTGGATCTCTGGCTTTTTCTGTCCCCAGGGACCTGGTCAGTCTGCCCCTGTGTACAAAACAAGAAGAAACTGGTTAACTTGTTAAGCACAATGCAATATAAAGCTTGAAATGACGTCGCTTTACCTCTTCTTCATTGCTCCTCTGCCTGCATCCCATCTTCTGGAGAACAGCTTCAGCCGTGCTTAGAGACGATCAGAGGAAAAACCTGTTAGATATGATTTCATCTCTTAACTAAACTCATTAGTTTAAAATAAACACATGGCAATATTTTTTCTTAAACTACTTGAGGTGATCAGCTTCATTTTTAAGTGAAGCAATTTTGTCTGCCAAATAAATGAAGCTCTTTGTAAAGAACTGTACCTGCTTGCCACTGGCTGTGTCCCTCTCTGCAACCTGGAAGATTTCCTAAAAATAAAAATAAATATATGAATACCTCATGTATATTCTCATTATTTGAGTGTGAAAATGTGCATCAAGGTGAGTGGGCCTGGATTACCTGAGTCATCCTTCTACAGAGCTGGTCTTTGGCTCTCTGTCCTCGGGGAGTGATGTCCATTCCCCTCATCCTGATTCATATCAGCATGACCCCGGCACAAAAACATGGAGAGTTTAAGGTTTACAGCACAACTGACGAGTGCCTGCTTGATTGAAGAAGAAATTCCCATTAGTCATGGACTGAACTTATAAGGCTGTGCAAAACTGAAGTGTACAAGATGCACGTCTAAAAAAAACATTTACTTCTATGACTCTTTGCGGTGTGTACTTTGACGAGAGTGTAAAGTAACAGTGTGAATGACACGGGTGAAATTGACAAAGAAATTAAGTTACAGATAATGTCACCTAATTTATTCCTTATTGTGTATACATACATACCCGTCAGGTGCTGCTTGTGTTTGGATTGAGGCCGGACGATTTTCTGCCAGTCATGCTCCTTCCCGATGGTGGCTTCATACCGCTGTGAAACCGCCTCGAGTCCATTGTCTGCCCCGTCTTGTAAGTGGCACCGAAGAAGCTTTGGCGAGCCGGAGGTTGGGGTCTTTCAGTGCAACTCTGGGTCATCCAGTTTAGCCTTGTGTGGGACTGATGAACCCAGAGCCTCTGGAGTTGCCAGAAGGGAGCAGGGTTGGTGGCGTCTCTGGGGCTGAAGACATGTGCGTTTGTAGCCCAGACGTCGGTCCTCTTTGGTGGTCCAAGGGAACCACGGGCCAGTCTTTGCCTGCGTTTGCTGTGTTGTGGAAGTAGACTACGATGGACCTGCCAGGAAAGCCAGCAGAAACTGAGGAGAACACACACAAACACACATTATTAATAGGAGAGCCAAAAACTAGGAGTCACAAAAGTGGACACCGACTAGACGTGCCAAAATGTTAGATATACACTTAAAAGAACACCAACATTAAATGAATAATATTAATGTTTTGTGTTCATGTGCATACATACAGTAGATGTGTGTGTGTAGATGTATGAGCCAGTCAGTGATGAAAAAAGTATCTGTAATGTGACCAGTCAGCTTCTTGCCCGTCTTGGCACAATAGGTTTGTCCATCCATGCTGCGCACTGACAGTTTCCACACACATCAAGTATTCAACATGTACAAGTTTTGTTCTGGGGAAAAGCAGACATTAAAACATTCCCTGTAGGCACACGGCCAATCAACCAGAAGCTTCCAAGCGTGTGGTTCAGAGAGAATGTGCCTCACAGCCTTTCAGAAACACAACCCTACACTAGAGCTAAACATCTGGACGCCTCCAGAAGATCACAGAGCAGCTCTACATCACTGAAGATGCCCATCACTATAACTCGATCTGATCATCCACAAAATGACTCAAATATCAAAACATGATCAACACTAAAGCAGAAAGTAACGACACAGTCACTACTGGAATCTGAAACATGTCCTGTTCATCTCCAAAATACCTTTTGGGGCTGAAGACTAGTCCTGCGAGGCTAAATAGCCTTTCACAGCCTTTACCTGTGTTCAGCTTCACAGGTAGAAGTGTGGGCACAGCCTGCGCACTGTGATCGTAATGCTGCGCTCTCGCGGCTCCCAATCCTATGGTGTAGCGGCTAGCTAACGTTAAGTTAGCTAACGTTAGCTAGTGCTCCAATGATTATAGCTAAGATTACTCAAATCAACACTCACAACTGCAAACACTTCATCAGCTCACTGACCTGCTAGCGGTCTGTCTACTACACTTTGTCTAATTTGATTTACAATAGCCAAACATACACCATGCATAGCTAGCGAACGTTAGCCAAACATACACCATGTATAGCAAACGAACGTTAGCCAAACAAACACCATGTATAGCTAGCGAACGTTAGCCAAACATACACCATGCATAGCTAGCGAACGTTAGCCAAACAAGCACCATGTATAGCTAGCGAACGTTAGCCAAACATACACCATGCATAGCTAGCGAACGTTAGCCAAACAAGCACCATGTATAGCTAGCGAACGTTAGCCAAACATACACCATGCATAGCTAGCGAACGTTAGCCAAACATACACCATGTATAGCTAGCGAACGTTAGCCAAACATACACCATGTATAGCAAGCGAACGTTAGCCAAACAAACACCATGTATAGCTAGCGAACGTTAGCCAAACATACACCATGCATAGCTAGCGAACGTTAGCCAAACAAGCACCATGTATAGCTAGCGAACGTTAGCCAAACATACACCATGCATAGCTAGCGAACGTTAGCCAAACAAGCACCATGTATAGCTAGCGAACGTTAGCCAAACATACACCATGTATAGCAAGCGAACGTTAGCCAAACATACACCATGCATAGCTAGCGAACGTTAGCCAAACATACACCATGTATAGCTAGCGAACGTTAGCCAAACATACACCATGCATAGCTAGCGAACGTTAGCCAAACATACACCATGTATAGCTAGCGAACGTTAGCCAAACATACACCATGTATAGCAAGCGAACGTTAGCCAAACAAGCACCATGTATAGCAAGCGAACGTTAGCCAAACAAACACCATGTATAGCTAGCGAACGTTAGCCAAACAAGCACCATGCATAGCTAGCGAACGTTAGCCAAACATACACCATGCATAGCTAGCGAACGTTAGCCAAACATACACCATGTATAGCTAGCGAACGTTAGCCAAACAAACACCATGTATAGCAAGCGAACGTTAGCCAAACAAACACCATGTATAGCTAGCGAACGTTAGCCAAACAAGCACCATGTATAGCTAGCGAACGTTAGCCAAACATACACCATGCATAGCTAGCGAACGTTAGCCAAACAAGCACCATGTATAGCTAGCGAACGTTAGCCAAACATACACCATGTAACAGTTAGTTATAACTAAATTAGAAGATGTGTCTTTTCCCAAAAAAGAATGAAAGAAATCAAACCGTCTGTTTGTCGAACACCGTCTAGTTTCACACGATCATAAACGGTCTGCTCCTGCCAGTCAAGCAACACCTGGCCACAAGTGTCTTAGTGTTCCCCTTGATTGTATTGGGGTGTCTTAGTTGGCAGCCGCACAACGCCCCCTAGTGGTGGGAGGTAAAAAAAAAACACAAACAAAATGGCTCTTACAATCGCGGCTTTGAGAGCACTTATTCCAAAATAACACACTTTAAGTATACTTAGCATACTTTACACGTATGCCAAGATTAAATATACTTACACTTAAAGTATATTTTTAAAAATAGGTGAAAGCATGACTTTAGTATACTTTTTATATATTTGCAAAAAGTACACTTCTTTTACAGTATATTTACAGTTTAAATACATTAAAGTATATATATTTTTCACCTGGGTATGCACCGTCGGTCATTCATCACCATGGGCACAGTATCAGCCACAGCCTCTCGCCGTCAATCAGCACAATGGCTGCTTCCTCTCTGTTGCCACGGCAACGCTTAGGGACAACATTTTCTAATCTGACAAATATAAACGTGCCGTCTAATACTTTCTCTCCACCCTTTAGAGGCTGGTGTGTGTGTGTGTGTGTGTGTGTGTGTGTGTGTGTGTGTGTTTGAGTTAGAGAGGGGAGGACCCTGCAGGCCATTAGGGTCAGCCCAATAGAAGTCAGAGTGTGTTTTGGGCTACTTGGCAGCTCGCCTCGGGGCTACTTCAAAACCTAAGAGCCCTTTACCACGATGAAAAGACATTCTATCATTACAATATAAATGATTAAATACTAGCTTAAAGAGCATTTGGTGAGGGGAGACTTTATTTTCTTTTACGTCGATAATAAAATCCCCATGTACATGCGCACAGACATTTATACTAAAGTGCCTGATAGACCTCTTCAGACAGGCCTTGATTGACATCTCCGTTTTGTTGTTTTTAATTATTATCCAGCATATACCTGATCAGATGCGGAATCGGCTAATTACTGTAAACGGTACATTAACATTTTGTGAAACGTCCATCTTTTTGAGAAAATCTTTAAGCCTTTTAGGAAGAGCTAAAAAAAAAAAGTTGAGAAAAAATGCAAACGCTTTTTTTCCCCCTCCACTCAAAACACGATGCTCTGAAAATAGTTAAATCGTTTTATTAGACAACACACTAGTTTAACATAATTTCATTCATTTTACAGACTAATATTTCACATTAACAGATGAATACACGGTTTCATTGACCTGTATAATTATACTGTGTGTGTGTGTGTGTGTGTGTGTGTGTGAGGTTGAATACATGCGTCGGGTTCCAGAACACCAAAAGGTCCAAATGAGTGTATATTCCCGTCAGGTGCTGCTCGTGTTTGGCTTGAAGCCGGCCGAGTGTCTGCCAGTCATGCTCCTTCCTGATGATGGATCCACACCGCTGTGACACCGCCTCAGGCCCGTCGTCTGCCCCGTCCCGTAAGTGGCGCCGAAGAAGCTTTGGCGAGCCGGAGGTCGGGGTCTTTCAGTGCGACTCTGGGGCATCCAGTATAGCCTCGTGTGGGGCTGTAGTGTGGCTCCCGTACCGGATGGGAACAGCTTGGAGTTCAACTTGAGCTTAGGTTTAAGAAAAGATCCCGGGTTTGCCGGAAGGGTGCAGGGTCGGTGGCGTCTCTGGGGCTGATCTTGAGAAGACATGTGCGTTTGTAGCCCAGACATCGGTCCTCTTTGGTGGCTCCAAGGGAACCACGGGCCAGTCTTCGCCTGCTGTGTTGTGGAAGGAGGCCGTTCTTTGGGATAATCGGACCGAAAGTCAACTTTAAGTGAACGGGCCCATTGTCGCCATCTTGAGTCCGGACCTGCGGCGGCCATCCCCGATGGCTCCGTCAACCTGTTCCCATTCCTTTGCCAAAACAAGAGGCCTTCAGTACCCACATTATGGCACTCGAGATCAGCCTTGAAAGTTGATTGATGGCCGCCGATCCTGTGCCGGCCTTGTGCGGCGTGTCGAGGGGTCGACTCGTGAGCCCTCGCGTTCTTCTCGGACGTCGCGTTGATAAGCCGATACTGAACGTGTGAGACGTGGGTCAGCCTGAGAGGGTTTGAGTGACTCCGGATCGGGGTCTGATTCTTCACCAGAGGTTCCACATTTCTTTGTGCGCCGTGCTGTGTGAGGACTTCGCCCACAGGTTGAACCTCGAGAGGTTCTTCATGCGTTGGTGTACCACTGCCTCCTCGGTGGAGAGGCCGAGCATCCAGACAGTCAGGTTTTTGAGCGTCTTGTTTCCGAACTTCGTGGCACGTCGTTCTCGTCGGGCTTAATCTCGACTCGTTGGCATCGGCGTTCGCTTTTTGAGCCGCGTGACGAGGAAGAGTGCGAGGCACAGTGATAAAAGTCACAAAGCTGGGGATGGGCTTCGAGCTGGAGTACAGCCTGAGGAATTCCTCGTGGAAAGGTACGACCGCGCTGCCCTTTACAAGAACAACTAGACTACGATGGACCTGCCAGGACAGCCAGCAGAAACTGAGGAGAACACACACACACACACACATTATTAGACGTGCCAATATGTTAGATATACACTTAGAAGAACGCCAACATTAATTTAACAAGACTAGCTTTTTGTGTTCATGTGCATACATACAGTGGATGTGTGTGTGTACCTGTATGAGCCGGTCAGCGCCTCGGTCCAGTCAGTGATGATAAAAGTCTCTGTAATGTGACCAGTCAGCTTCCTGCCCGTCTTGGCACAATAGGTTTGTCCATCCACACTGCGCACTGACAGTTTCTACACACACACACACACTTATCACTCAAGTCCATGTTTCAACCCAAACTGTCTCTGGGTGACAGAAAGGAGAGATTAAATGTTTTAGAACTTCTTTACGGAACGATCAAGGGACTTCACATACATCTATATTTAGAAAGATTCGTATTGGTGGAATAAGACTATTTAATGGCCACTTGTACCATTATATCCATTTGACAACAACTGAATGCAGTCAAGTTCAGAGAGGAAGAGGAAGAGGAAGAGGAACAGACTCACGGGGAAGCTTTTGCTGTCGAGTTTGAGGTTCTGCCACATGCTGACGAACAGGTTCAGGTTGAGATGATCCAGCAGCAGATGGACAGACACATTCCTCTTCCTGCTCGCCTCCAGAAGATCACAGAGCAGCTCTACATCACTGAAGCTGCCCATCACTATGGCCAGGGCCTACACACACACACACACACACACACACACACACTAAAGCTGTCAATCACTACTGCAAAGACCTGTACAGACAGATATCACTCATTGGGTCTCACTTTTCAGCACGCAAGATCCAATACCAATATTTTTAGTCTTCTCTTACGTGTACAGGCATGCATGTCTTTTTACGTACAGACACACACACACACACACTAAAGCTGTCAATCACTATAGAAAAAGACCTGTACAGACAGATATCACACACACACACACCTTTCCAGCTTTTCTGATGAACTCTCTGACCAGATCTTTCATGCTGGCTGACCTGGAGTCAGACTGCAAATAAACCTCAACGTTGGGCTCACCCAGGACCGCATCAGTCCGCTTCACATCTGGAAAAAGGGACAAACGGATAATCAAAGAGATGGATTGTTTGCCATGAAATTGGTGCTGATGTACAAACATTCTTACAGGATGCATCAAGAGTAAAACAACCAGAAGGTTAAGCTGTGGTATAAGAGAACTATTTCTTGGAAAAGACTTCGTAATACTCAAACCTGCTCGAGGAGGATCACCGTCTGTGGACACTGCAGGACATCGTGTGGCAGACTGGGACTCAGCTGACGAGCTCTCCAACTCTTCATCGCCATCATCAGCTGCACCAGGATCAGCTAGAAAAACAACACCTAATGAATCAATCTCGGGTTACATTTAAATTGTTTTAAATTAAAGAAAACAATGGGAAGATGCGCTGCGACCTGCGTCCCTCCCGTGCTCCAGGATGTAAGTCTTCTCCAGCGCCGACAGAAAGTCCACTTCTCCCTCGGCGCTCAGCACCTTGCGGTAGCCCTCCAGGCCCCGGCTCAGCAGGGAGTCCACCGCCAGGCGGGCGCTCTCGTTGTGGCTCAAGTCCAAAGCCGGTCTGCAGGCCGTGGCGTCGTGGCGAGAGGAGGAAGGGACGCGCACGTCTTGAACCCGCCGCCTCGCCTTCCCCCGGGGCTCGGACCTCCTGTACAGCAGCACGGACACGCCGCTGGTGTCCATGGGCTCGGCAAGAGGTGTAATATCTCAACAGAAAATGATGCTCCACACGCAGAGAGAAGGGGGTGGAGCCGCCCCCGCTTGGGGCGAGACGGTTTTACGAGTGACAGCTAATGTTATGAAAGAAGATGTGTAAATGTCACAAATATTGATTCATAGCTAAAGTTCTTGGCAGCATGAGGGAGATTTTTAAAGTATTTTTTTGTGGTTGAGAGTGACGGAACAGAAAGTGATCGACTTATTTCCCCCCCCCCTAAGATGGATAAATGATGGGCGGAGGGGAAGAAAGGAATGAGTGACAGGCATGGGGATGGCTGTCATGTCCGCTCATGTCAAACAACACCTGGATGATTATAGGACCAACACCTGAGGCAGACGGTTCCAGTCACACCCAGTGAGGAGGCAAAAACAATAACACTTCAGATCTCTGCCTGAAAATATACATATATATATATATATATATATATATATATATATATATATATATATATATATATAGCCTATTGTCTTGACAAGCAGACACATAATACAATATTCCATTTACAGGAAACGGTAGCTCTTTTTCTGCATTCGGGTGTATAAGTCACTGTTCTCATTCATTTTAAAAATACCAAAAAAAAGACTTGTAGCATAATGCATGTATATTTATAATTTTTTTTTTTTAAAAAGGCACAATGAGAGAGAAGGATTTTTTAAAAAACATTTTATCCAAACCAAGTTTTAAATAAGACGAATCATGTAAAATTCATTGAAATAAAAATGTAACAATGAGGAAAAGACTTTGTACACGTGAACTGGAAGGTAGTACGATAAAAAGGCAGAGAGATTATGGTCTGTAGTACCGTTACGAGACGTTAGTTACTTGCATCGCATTGTCCCGTGAGCACACAGAGTGACGTTCACCGGCTCCAGACGGACTGCGATGATACGACATTGGACTTTTTTTACGGCCGTGGCCATCGTCCGAGGCGTTTGTGGTCACTGGGACACGGAGGGGACGCCCTCTCTGGCTCGGTCCAACATCTTCTGCCTCCGCTCTCGGATTTCCTTCAGCAGTTGTCTCTCGCTGCTGTCCAGCTGGGCCCGGCCTCGGTCCAGGGAAACTGTCGGGGGAAAAAAGAAAGAAAGAAGGACATACGGTTTATTTATTTATTGTGTGCTACTGTTCTGATTTGCATTTAGTTTTATAAGCAATGACTCCTCAAAGGATACAAACAAAAGCCGTCGGTATCTTTGCTTTTTGAGAATACACTTTTAAAGTTTATCCAACTGTAAAACAAGGAATCCCTTCCTGCCCGCTTGTAACTCACGTTGTAGTGTATAACTTTATGGTTCTTAAGTAAATGTTTGCATGGTTTTTTCTTCTTCTTTCCATTGCGCAACAATTTCTGGTTTGGGGGACCGTTGTGTAGCTACATGTCTGTCCGAGGTGGAGCTTTGAATTCTACGATGCTGAATAGTTTCATGAATAATAAATAATGCATCATATTTTAAATCGTTATATCTTTTGAGATATTTCTAAAATGTAGTACCGTCATGTTGTCCTCTGAAGTGTACAGCAAGTACTTATGGTCATGCAGCTGAGTTACAAGTTTGTTGGGGGCCTTTGTGAGGTTTTTTTTAGGGTATAATAAGTTTGAATAGTAACACAATTAAATGTATTTTTCCACATCTGAACATTTTCATAAATCTATAGATGTTAGGGGCTCTTTTAGTTGGGGGCCCCGGGCTCAGTTTGCCTGCCTTAACCCAACGGCTAAACCTTGGGTGTGTGACGCAACCCCTGTACGTCACGGCAGGTGCATTGAACCCCAAAGGAAGCGCAGTGCTGCGTGTGAAGGCGTCCGTGTGAACGGTTCTCTGGAACGCCGCGGGCCAAGGCCTCCCCGGCTCGTTCTGACCGGGCACGCTTTTCAGAAAACGTCGTCTCGTATCCACAACGACTTACAGTTGGTGGCGGTGCTTTCTGAAGGCGAGCTGCTGTTCAGACACACCGTGTTGGTTTCCGCCTGCTTCGCGGAGGAGGGGGCAGATTTGGTTCCCACATAAACAGCAGCGGTGGCGCCGGGTCTTTGGACAAGTCCTGTGGTGGAACAGAGCGATCTCATCCCCGTCCGTCTCTGGCCGTCCGGCACTAAGCAAACAACAAGATATTAGACCCAGGATGCAAAGGACAGGTCGGCACAAACAAAACGGGTGGAGTTATACCTGCGGCTGCCTGTTGCTGCTCCTGTAACTGGGCTCTGGACCTCATTACGTCATCCCACTGCAAAACAACAGCTTATTTTTCCACCCCCCAGAGCATAACGTATGTCGTAGTAAATCAAACCCATCATGTTCGTGGTTGGCTCACCTTCCTCCCCGCCACATCTCTCATGGTGTCGGCCAGTCTCCCCTCCTCTGCCAGGGTTTGCCTGTGAAGCTCTTTCAGCTTCTCCCTCTTCCTCTCCTGCTCGGCATCGACCTGCTGCAGGCGTTGCGCCACCTCTCTCTGCCAGTGCGACTCCAAGTCCAGCTGGCACGCCTCCGCCAAGGACTCCTCCAGCGCCTGTGTGTGTGTGTGTGTTGAGGGAGAGAAAGTTAGAGGGTCACTGGTCACTAGTTTGTGTGCTCCTTGTAAAGTCAGACAAAGTGCATCCAGATTGCGGTGCCGACATGTGGAGTGTGCCGCTCACCTGCATGTTTGTCTCTGCGCATTGTAGCAACTCCGTGTAGCTCCGGTCCTCCTCGTCTGCCCTCCTCGTCCTCATCTCCGTCTCCTCCTCGACCTCCCGTCCCGTGCGCTCCTGCTCCTTAAACATGTTCTAAGGGAAATGGTCATGGGGAAAAAAATTAAAACTAATTAACACTTCAAGGAGGTGGAAAGGGATGTTATTTACATGGTGGGCATTATATAAACAATATTTATTGTGTGATACTTCTCAGTGCCTCAACATGTGGTTCAGATTTAAGAGACTCGTCGTTTAAAGGGATGGAGAAATTAAACAAAAAGAGGATGCTGAGAGAGGAGGGAGGGTTTAATGCAAGCAGTCTGTCACCTGCTCAAGTCGTCTCCTCTGAGCCTCCAGCTCCATCTGTCGGACTTCTAGATCCTGGACCGCTGCAGCCGTTTCTCGCTCCCGGAGATCCATCTGTTGCACAACGTAAAGGTTAGTGTTAGTTACTCCACGACAGATTCTTTGGTAGAAGGTAACAAATAGAGACGAGCCTGTTAAATCATGACAACCTGTTCTCAGCAGAAACAGACTAGTTCAAACCTTTCTACTGATCTCCTGGTCTAGTCGTTGGACCTGCGAGGCTCTCAGGTCCTGTTGGTGTTTGAGGAAACGTCTTTTCGTTGCATCCAGCAGCTGCAACTCCTTCACCTTCAGCTCTCTCTTCATGGCTGTCAACCTGCAGAGGACAGAGTCGTGCCAGCAACCCATTCTGCTCAATAACATTGTCCTTTTTTTCCTCCCCTCCCGCAACTTAACAATGAGAGGCGTGCATCTCACTTTGACCTCTGCTCTGTTAATTTCTCCTCTT
Source organism: Cyclopterus lumpus (assembly GCF_009769545.1). Classification (NCBI taxonomy): domain Eukaryota; kingdom Metazoa; phylum Chordata; class Actinopteri; order Perciformes; family Cyclopteridae; genus Cyclopterus; species Cyclopterus lumpus. The sequence goes on along the minus strand of NC_046990.1, from coordinate 10,694,155 downwards.
CTTGTGCCAGGATGTTTCTGCGCTGTTCCTCTGCCTTCTGCAGCAGCTCCTGGTTTCAAAAATCAATCAAAAGTATTGAATTCACGTAACTTACATTCTAGGCTTGCGTTTCACATACAAATAAATAACTATTTGACAGCGTCGCAACACATTCTATGCTTTAAAAGTATTATGAAAAACAATATCTACCTGTTGTGCAAAATAGGCCTCCTCTTCAGCCTGGCGACGCACAAAATCTGTGCGCAGAGCCGACACCTCCTGCCTGAGTAACAAAGACAATTCACACGCTGCATAATTTCTCACGAATCCCTTAAATATTAAATATAACACCGTCAATGCACTATGGTTAATTTCACCTCTCGCGGAGATACTCCAACTCCTGCAGTCGTATCTTCTCCCTCTCTCGGCTCTGGTATTCCACGATGAATTCGGGGTAGTGGTTGAAGACGGGGTACTGGCCCTCGGTCAGCGGCGTCATGTCAGAGAGCATATTCCTGGGATGGATGTCTGCTGGTGTGCCGCCCGTGAGTCGGTAAGCTTCTTTTATCATGGCTCCCAAATCCAGGTTGTTACGGTGGTGAAAGAAATACTGAAAGGAAAGGAGGAGAAATCAAATTTGATGGAGCAGGTTGAGAAAGAAACAATTACTGACCTAATAAGACTTACCTCAAAGTCCTGTTTCTGGGAGCAGCGCAGCAGAGGCTCACGGCAGCAGGTGATGTAGGCCACACAGGCCATGAGCAGGAAAGACGGATGGTTGGAGAAGATGTTGTCAAAGAGTTTAAGCCACTCGTCACGGGTCAAAACCTCAGAGAACAAGGTCTCCAGCAGGGGCCACACATAGAGCTGAGAGAGATATAGAGACGCACAATAAAAATCTCTCCATCTGGATGTGAAACTGAGAGTCTGGAGATCCACGACAGCCGTCTGACCACCCCGTGTACTGCGGTTACCTGTGACGTGATGCCGCAGTCCACCAGATGCTGCAGGAGCTCCTTGTCGTGATGAGCCAGAACGTTCTCCGCCATGCTCAGGATGTTCAGAGGAGGGTTGGGGAAGTACTCAAACCAATGTTGACCCCAATTCACTGTGCAACCAAACAGCCAATATTCAATATTCAAGAGACTGGTAATACCAGTACTTTAAAATGTGTGTTGTGTATATTTTATACATTTTAATAATGTTGTGTTTCCTGGGGAAATAACCATGAAGTACCTATAACACTGGCCACCACCTCAAAGCAGAGCATTGGGTTGTTCTGGAAGAGCTTGACAAAGGGGAAGGCTACTAGGGGAAGGTACTCCACCTCTCCAAAGATGGCTGCCCAGTGAGCCAAGGCAGACAAAACCCTGTTGAGGAGAGGAGGGACCAAATGACGAAAAGTGATCACAAAAATTAAAAAATTCAGCAGAAAGAAGAAAGTACTTACCTCTGTAGTCCCCTCTGTAACTTGTGGCTCTTGATGGGGTATTTATCATGCATGGTGAGGTAGGCCGAATGCAGGCCTTTATCGGTCAGACTGCTGTACGCTGCATGGTTCTCTGGGAGACGCAACAAAGACCGCCACACAAACATCCTGCAATGTGGACACCAAAGGCACACAAAAGCGTTCAAAGTTGACATGCACTTGTCAGTCATCACACACACATGCATGTGAAAGTACTCTTTACCTGTATTTAGCAGGATACTCTCCAAATTCCTTGAGCAGAGCCACCAGTCTCTTCTTATTTAGACCAGCAGGCAGTTCATTCTATTGATGGAAACAAAAGGGTAATTACACACTTTAGTCTACTTTGTCGAGTCAGAGGCAATAATAAATAAAACATTGTATTAAGACATGTGTGTGTGTGTGTGTGTGTGTTGCTCCCACCTCTTTATCCTCAGCTGTGCACACAGCAGGGGGTCTAAGTGTCTTCCCATGCGTACGCCTACCCAACCTCTTGGCTTGTCTCTGAACGACCTCTGACCTGACCTGGACCTTTAGGTGAGACAAGTGAACAGCTCCACCGCCAGAGACTACTGCCACCTTGGAGGGAGGAGGCTGGATGAGGGACACACACACACACAATATGAATACACATACAGATCAATTAATATCAACAAATGAGAAAGCTCTTGAACCTTGTACACCTTTGCACCGTCACCTGGTTTAATTCCTGTGTGAGACTCTGAACCCTGTAGACATTTATGCTGCCATTATCCATGGTGGCCACGACGTGTCTGCCGTTAGGGCTGACCGTCACCGTGGAGATGGCGTCTTCGTGGGAACCCATGTGGAAAAGCAGCTTGCAAGTGTGAATGTTGATGAAGCGCATAACGCCGTCCTGACTCAATACGCCCAGTGTCTACAGAGACGAAACAAAGGCTCAAACTCAGAGGGGTACAAAAGCATGTCAAACATATGCAAACGGAGATACGGAAGCCGCCTATAGGCTCGTTGACGTGCACAGGTAAGCAGGCGAGCGTATGTCTATAGCAGGAGCACAGAGGAGACGAGAGAGAAGCCCTGTAGTCCGTGTACCTGACTGGCTCCTCCGTCAAAACTGTCGGGCAGGAATTCAAGCTGTCGGACGGTCCGGACCTGCGTGGGCATCTGAATCACCCGAATCAGCTGCTTGCTGTCCAGACACCACAGGTGCAGCAGGTTGGAGCGGCCCCCAGCGGCAAGGCTCTTCCCGTCCCTGCCAACGCAAGTCTGGTATCAGCTTTTTTTTTTTTTGGCGAAGCCGTCTGATCCACGTTTACGTAACCAACGAGCTAGTTAGCGGTCGTAATGCAGGACCACCCACCGTGTAACGGCGAAGGCCTTGTAGGAGATTTGGGGTCCGCAGTCGGGGACTGGGAGCTGGTATTTGCAGAACAGCGTGTCGCTCTCCCAAGCAAAGATGGAGTCATCGCTGAAACAGCTGAGAATGGTGTTACTGAGAGGCAGGAAAAACACCTGCAAAACAAACAACAGGGTAGAATGACAACGTCGAGAAGAAAGAACTAATTTAGGGCATACCATAAATGTACCAGATCTATCCTGGAGTATCAATAGCTTGAAATCAACCACAAACCTAAATCCCTATCTAACACGTCGTCAGTCCTTCATGCTGTGGCCAAACAACAATGTGTAAATGTTTACCCTCTGAATGCCAACAGCCTGTCGGATGTTGAGCTTCCTCTTCCTCTGGAAGGTGTCCAGGTCCCAGAGCTGAGCCATGTCCAGGGACGTGGTGATGGCGTAGCGCCCCGAGCTGTGGACCGAGATGGACGAAACTGCCCCCTCGTGACCCCGCATCCAACTGACCAGCTGCTTTGTGTCTGAAAAGGAAGAACCCAACAATACCAAGTGTCATTAAAAACTAACTTGTTTGGGGGGGGGGAAAGTCCTGAGAACTTAAAAAACAAGAGGACATCCCGATACCTTTGTCAAAGCACTTGATGGTGTAGTCGGCCAGAGCCACAAGGAACTCTGTGGTCCTGCGAAGGCTGAATGCCAGAGCAGTGCAGGCCTGGCCCGTCTTCTGCACCAGACGAAACCTGCCCCAAGAAAGAAAGGATGAAAAGAGAGCATCAACGTAAAAAAAAAAGAATATGAGTAGGAATGAATAGGAAATGTGGGCTCAATAACGACAGCAAGTCAACCACGATATTCTGGAATGTCATAATTTCCAAGTAGAAAATAATATTCATATAAATATAATACAAGTGGTAAATAAACACTATATTGGGATTTTTGAGCACACCTGTTTCTACTGAGGTCAAATACATAGATGTTGCCATGGTGATCTCCAGCCAGGAAGGAGTCTCCCGTGGTGTCAAAGGCCACGTGGAGGAAGCGCACCGTCTTGGCGTGCTGAGCAGTGCGGACCACTGTCACGAGCACACTGAGGAAGACGACATTACGCATTTAAAAGTATAAATACACTGTGCAATTAGAGCTATTCTGTCTGTATATGTTATACTGACAGAATATTATTTATTATATATGTTTGCACTGTACCCTATGCAGCTGTAATACTAATAAATGATTCATTCAACACGTTTAAATACAAGTATACAAGTATAAATACACTGTGCAATTAAAGCTATTTTGTCTGTATATGTTATACAGACATAATATTATTTATTATATATATATATATATATATATATATATATATGTTTGCACTGTACCCTATGCTGCTTTAATACTAATAAATGAATCATTCAACACGTTTCATTAAAACGCGGCTGCTCTCTAGTGGTTACAATACACTGAAAAAGTGTCCAACAACAACAACAACAACAACAACACGCATTTGAAGAGAACCACTGGGGAATAAACTGTAACGTCCCAGTGGATGCAACTACGTGCAGTTCACGCGTGCACGAGTGCAACACGTGTGAACAGGTGGTGGTGCGCACGGCAGGTGAAGCACCAGGTGCTCGCGACACCGGTCTAGACGTAACGTTAGTCACCCTTTGCCCGGCGCTGGTTTCCGATGCCAGACTTTCCCCTCTTCTTTGTTTCCGATGTCCGTCACGTCCATTTCAAAAGACGTCTTCGGACACCACGAGAGTGCGCGTACAACCCGGAAGAGCGTCCGTTACTCCTCCGTGACGTAACGCCGTTGCCTTAGTAACGCGGCGAGCTAACGGCTAATCTCTTAAAAGAGCAGTCGCTCGGTCGCGTTAATGTTTAGTTTTCGGTTCCGTGTTCCGCTTGTTTTAAGGACGGTTATGTTGGCGCCCACAACTGACGTACAGGTAAACAGAGGAGTGCATGCTGGGAGTTGTAGTTCGAAACTATTTTCTATTTTTACAAACTACAACTTTTTAAAACTAAAAATTACTAAATCATGACGCGAGACCTGCAGAGAATATTATTTGTAAACTGAAAGTGACGTCCGATAAACGTCATTTCCGGTTGCTGGCTAGCCCCCAGATTGGGCAAGTGGGAATCGTTGCATGTCACTCAGGAAGTACAAAACCCCAAAATGTTGGTGGGGGATAATAGAAATGCATCCGGTTCTAACATTCATCCTTCAAATTAAGAGCATGATATACAAAAAAGTCATCAAAATGAATGTCATTCTGTAAATAACTAGAAAGATAAATAACTCTACAAACCTGCAACTTGTAAAAAATAATGTAGGCGTGTCATTGATATCGCTTGCTTATTAATCCCCTGTGTAATAGACTTTGATAAGAATGGGGTAAAAAAAGAAGCCCAAAGACAAATTTGAACAACATCAATAAACCTTGCACCGCTTTCACTTGATATACTTTATATACACGTTGCATTCATTTCATCTTCATTTCCTTTATTATTTAAATGTCTTTAATTTAATATGTCCTGCTCTGCTATTCTCTTGTATTGTATATATTGTAACCATGCTATCTATCTAGCTATCTTCTGTTTTACTTTGAAGGATTTAACCGGATGTGCTTGTTCTGACCTAAGTACCTTTATAGGCTAGCCGCCTGTGATTAGCCACGTCATGTAAAGTTAGCAGTGGAGCACTTCTGATAAAAGAAAAGACAAAAAGCAGCGAGGGGTCGCGGTATTCGCTCAGTTGTAAAGAGCAGCTATTGTTTCTCGTTTAGAAGTCGGCGGTGATCATATGGAAAGATGTCAGATGTCGGGGACTGGTTCCGAAGCATCCCTCTCATCACCCGGTCCTGGTTTGCTGCTTCGATTGCAGTTCCCTTGATTGGAAAACTAGGATTGATTGATTTCAGGAACCTCATGCTGTTTCCAGAGCTGGTCTTAACTCGATTTCACGTGAGTGTCTGTTGTCCCCTGTGTGTAACGGAGTCGCTGTTAAAGGCTGTGTGTGTGTTCTGGATGTGCTCGGTTAGCTAGCGAGTGGCTATCGGGGCTCACCGAGCAGCAGGCCCGTGTTGCGTGACAGCCAATCAGAGGAGGCCTGGGTTGTGTGACAGCCAATCAGAGGGCGAGACGCAGGAGGTTAGGACTTCCTGCTGCTGTCAACATGCTACTTAATTTAGCAACACCGAGGCGAGGTGTAAATATCACACCAGGGCAAAAAAAAAGAAAAGAAAAGTATTTTAATGGCCAGAGATGATAAAGTAGGCGAGGTGTTGACGATTCTGTTTTTAGTGGAATATAATAACTTGAGTTTCAGGTACTGTTTAAACCACAAGGTGGAGAAAGTAATTAGGACTCGTCGTAAATGGACCTTCCTGCAATAAAACGAGCCCTTCAGGCAGCGAGTTTACTACTTCACAGAGTGTCTGTTGATGCAACGTTAGGGTGTGGAGCCTGACAGTCCTGCCTCAGGGCCAAAACACCCTCCTGAAAACTACACTGAAGTACCGCACACATGTGCAAGTTGTGTCCTACATTTATTTATTTTATAGTGACTGGTTACTTAGAATAACATGTTATTACCTGTAGTCAGTTTATACTAAATTATGCATTGCTATATCACACTGCAGAGCGTTACCTACAATAAGCTCCAACTTCAGTAAAATGCTACTTCCAAATTAACACGTAACAATAACCCATTTAATATAACACATATACACCATTTTATACTTGCATGCTACACTTGCAAACAATATAGCGGCATTACTGCTCATTTCTATTGATTTTCAATATGTCTTTCTGTTAGTACTTCTGTACTAATGTAATATTTTTCCAAATTCAAATGCTATAGCTTTAAATCAGAAGACGTGGACAACGTCAGTAAATAATAAGATACTCTATTAGAAATTCATATTTTGGTTAGAGACTGAGTTAGGATGACATGATTGTAATGAATGCTGAATCTTTAAAAGGTGTCTTTTCATTTAATTGATCAAATTGCTAAAATCTAGTCAAGGAAATTACTAAATAAATAAAAAATGCTCATCACAGTGTGAGCTCAAGGTGACATTTTCAAATGTATTGTTTTGTGCAACATTGAATATGAGCTCATGTTAAATGAAAGGAAAGCAACACATTCTCAGATCTGTTTGGCGTTCTTGTTGGATTCAACAGCTGAAAAGATTCGCCAAATATCGACATTTTCTGCGAGTGACCGATCAACTAGATAACCGCTCTAATTTTTTAGGTGTACTAAAATAAAGTTAATGTATAAATAAAGGTGGTGGACTTCTATTAGACGAATGTCTCTCTTCTGTTTGTTTCAGCTCTGGAGACCAGTGACCGCCACCTTGTTTTTCCCAATAACCCCGAATACTGGATTTCTGTACCTGGTCAACCTGTATTTCCTCTACCACTACTCCAGTCGGTTAGAGACAGGTGAGACCACACACACGCACACACACACACACACACACACAATGCACCGTTTGCCACGCTAATCCTATTCTTGGTATTGTTTTCCAGGGGCGTTTGATGGCAGACCGGCAGACTACATCTTCATGCTCTTCTTCAACTGGATCTGCATTGTTGTATCTTTTTGTCTGGATTACAAAATACCAAAACCCTCAAAGTCTGTTTTTCACTCCACCGTTGATCCTCTCTCTCGGCTGCCTTCGCTGCTCCTCTGCGTTTCTCTCTCATCTGTCTTTCTCTGCAACCCCCTTTCTTTCTCTCTCTCTCTCTTTCTCTCCATCTCTCTGCAGCACTGTGCCATGTCAGAGTGGCTCTGTGCCAGTGGCCCGGTGTCAGTCTACCCCTGCAGAGCAGAGAGAAACCTAATCTAGGTCACATGCAGCCCGTGTCTCTACACTCTTCTTCAGCTTTTCACTGACTGTTTTTGTTTTTGTTGTATGAGACAAATTTGGAGGGCAAACTCCTGTTCTCCTTAAACCTGATCATAGTGTGTGTGTAGCTTCAGGCAAATTGTGGGAACGGGTGAATTTAAAAAGTCAGGTGTGGGAGGTTAGGTTTGCTCAAAGGCAGGTGACAGTCGGGCAGTGTGGGGGATTTGGGCGCCAGCTGCTCTAATCTTAAGGCTCCAGCTGTGTTGTTTTGAGCCACGGGGGGTTGTTGTCCTTGACTCTGGCTATAGATAACTGGGCTGCTGATGAACATGCGGGTAAGAATCCTCCACGTTCAGTATTTATGCCACAACACATCACGATGACGAGGGTTTTTAAAACTTTAAAAAATGTCTCCCATATCTTAACATTGAGTTTAATTATGAATTTAAAACGGATCTTTAGTCATTTTTTTTCCCATCCATATGGGCAGAGCAACATTTCTAACACATTTTCTCCCATAATCAGGACATTGTAATTATTGTTATTAATTATTATTATCTCATAAAAACATGCACATCCCTGCTGTATTATATAGAGAAATTGTTTGCAATTATCACTCGAGATCGTAGGAGTGTTTCTTAATGCAGCATCGCCACTCAAACAAGGCTGACTCGTAGAATATTTTTTTACATTTAGGTAAATTTATGTTTCACCTCGTCACAAAATGAAGACTGAAATCCAGCTCTTCAAAACTATATATATATATATATATATATATATATATATATATATATATATATATATATATATATATATATATCGTGCTGTGTCGCACATTCACTTGTTGTTGTTGTTCCTCAGCTGCTGATGATCCCTCTGATCATGTCGGTGCTCTACATCTGGGCTCAGTTCAACAAAGACACGGTCGTGTCCTTCTGGTTCGGGACGCGATTCAAGGTACCGAGATCACAGTAATATCGGAGCACATAAAATAGCCTGTTTTGAATGTTATTGACCACATTATCTTATGTAATTCCAATGTTCATATCAATAATATTTCCTATTATTCTGTCCTAGGCACATTATCTACCTTGGGTCATTCTGGTTTTCAACTTCATCATCGGAGGCTCGTGAGTAACTTACTTTCTTTTAATTGGTTGAATCAAAGATGGCGTTGAATAGTTTAAAGTCAAATGCACTATAAATGTAACTTCAATGTGTTTTATATTAATAAGGAAGCGTCTTCTATATTCTGTCAGTAGGTTTGATTTAATCCTTCTCTTATTGTGCAGGTTTGTGAATGAACTAACGGGGAACCTGGTGGGTCACCTCTACTTCTTCCTCATGTTCAAGTACCCCATGGACCTGGGAGGACGCACCTTCCTCTCCACACCAGAGTTCTTGTAAGTTACACTAAAGTTAAGATTACGACCCAAAACTGTTGTCACTGTCCATTGGCTGTGCCAAGCTTCCTGTTCCTCTTGAAACCATCTGTTCACTTAAACAAAGAAACGGTAGTTTGCAAGTATTTAAAAAAATATATATATATTTGCGTAGACCTGGATGAGAGAACAGGAAATGTGTTTAGTCACCCGTGCACGGTGACGCATGACGAGAGCCTCAAGTTGGACGAACCGCTGCAGACGACCTAAAAAACAGACGTTTAAATTGTCAAATCCAATGTCATCAGTTTTAAAGGCCACATTTGAATGCCCCCCCCCCCCTCACCATTTGCACATCTCTCTCTCTCTAGATATCGGTTCTTCCCCAACAGGAGGGGAGGCGTGTCAGGCTTTGGAGTCCCCCCCACCAGACCAGCTGCCCAGGAGCAGGGGGGGGGTGGTGGTGGGGGAGGAGGAAGAGGAGGACGTCACACCTGGGGCGAAGGCTTCCGCCTGGGGGGTGAATGAGCAAAGAGAAGAGAGAGAGCTCCCCCCAGACCCCCCAGCCGCAGCCCTCTTTTTGCTCCCAATAACAAATGGCGCTGATGTTTTGGGTTAAAATTCTTGCCTCCTACTTTAAAAATGTAATTCACAACTAATGTTTTAAAGGCTCCAAGGAGGACGCACGCATTTTAACCCAGAAAGCGCCGCCCAGCAGGACTCTGGCCATCGGCTCCAGTAACCAACCAGCTCTATTACTGCTGCGGGTGTCAATCTGAAGAAATAAATATTATTATTTTTTTTAAAGATACTTAAGCTTCCCATTCTCTTATTCCCCCCCCATTTTTCTCGACACCCTTCCACTGGACTGTCAAGACGTTGCAGCTGCACACTAGCTCACTGTTAACATTGACTCGTGTTCTCTTCTCCCCCCCCCCCCCCCCCCCCTCTGTGATGCCATATCAGATTACATTGTAATTAACAGATTGGGAGGGTGCTCTCAGCTGAACATGGGCAACGCTATTTAGAGCTCTGTCTCCAGGTCAGATTTTTACATGGGTGTAAAATGTTGTTCAGCTTCTGTGGCACAGACCTGATCTTCTGTCTTTGAGATCTGATCTTGACCACAATAAAAAGGTGAAGATGGGATTTTTGCTATTTTTGTAAATACAACAGTTGAAAAGCGAGTCAGTGTGTAATTATGGTTCCATCCGCGGCTGGTTGAGAATCCCAGTGACTGTACAGTGTGTACAATTAGGGCTCAACTATTATTTTACACATCAATTAACTGCCAATTCTGTTTTTGTTGGTCATGAATCACTTGTTCTATAAATGGTGAAAAGGCTTTTCTTGTTTGGTACACGTCCTAAATATAAATACTGTAGTGTGTGTGTGTGTGTGTATTGTAGTCAAAACACCTGCCAAGTTCAACCAAACCCAGGTATACGGTTGTAGAACGCTAAGGTGACCTGATGAGCAGAGTCCTCACCTGTTCAACTTAACATGCACAAATAACTTTGTCCTGAAGTAATCGGTCCAAGCCCAGATGTTTTGATGGCCATGGTACACACTGGAATACCGAGGCGGTGTATAGTTGGTTGTGTATTTATTGAGTTACAGCAGACTTAAAAGTAGAAAATGAAAAATGCAAGCGGCCCCCCCCCCCCCCTTCCTCATTCTAGCCAACCAAATGTACAGTATCCCAGATACTCATCTGAACCTAAAGCAGACATTCAGCCAGCAGCCGCTGTTCAAACCAGTTAAATTACTTTTTTCCTTGCGCCACAAATACTGCAAGCGCTTGCAACCAGACCCATGAATCACACATGCCTTTAAAAACATTTCTGAGAATGAGTCGTTTAAATTGTTGAAGCGCATGCAAGAAGTTCATGACAGCTTTTGGCTGTTGCGATATTACAAATTTCATTTTTTTCCAGAAAAACCTGGCGCACGAGATTCATAAACCGACATTTCAGGTGTTTCGAAAGCGACTGAATGGAAATCAACTAAATCCAGAAAGACCGGAGGGGTGTGTGTGTGTGTTCAGTTCTTTTATCATGCGTGAAACAGCCTCCAAAAAAAAATGGTGGCAAGTTTCCATAAAGAATATTTTAAGTAGATTCAAACAAAGACGTGATTAAGCTGAAATCATGGTCACCAGTCTGTACTGCACCAGTTCTGAGACCGACGGCAAAATGTCAGAAAAAGGCAGCATGGTGCGATCAAACAGACGCTCCTCTACGTGATCGGTCGTGTGTGTGTGTGTGTCCCAGTATGTACATATCTATCACTACCACGGGGATATACACAAGTGCTATCAAAGACTGCTCATAATGAGTAGTGCACAGGTATGATTTGAAAAGAAAAAAAAAAAAAAAAAAACTACTGTTCATACGTACACTTTGATCTTAAAAACAAACAAAAAAAACATTCCAGGTTTTGTGGCATCAGTCATGAATTATTTTTTCTTCTTTTTTTTTTACAAAACGTGCCCTTTCAGTAAAACTATACAAACTTCTTTCTTTTTTTTCCTTTTTCTTTTGTAATACAGAAAAATATTTACAAGGGTGCTTGTTTAATAAAAAAAAAAGAAAAAAAAAAAAGATAAAGTAGTCGTAAGAACAATGCATCAAGTCCAGCTTTTGGCACTCCTCTGCGCCGCATGTCAGTCAGTGGAACTACAAACGTCCCCGGCGCTTTGTGATGACATCACAGACGGCTGCATCACCGGTTCCACATTCGGTGCACGATGGTCTGTTGACGTAGAAGTCACCGGTTTACTCGACCTAGAACAGAATCAGAAGGTATGTTTCAGATTATAAATGTGGACAATTGATCGCTATAGTCGCAGAAATTCAGAAAAACAGCTAAATTATGGTTTTGCATACAAATTGGAAAAAGAAAAATGGTACAAAAAAGGTGAAAATTATAAAAAAAAGTACTAGATATGTAACACCATTTGCACTTCCTGTGACAATATAACACTGTGTGGGTCTACATAGATGACGCTAATGATGGTGTGGCTCCAACTATCATCCTGCCATCCCAGCATGCCATCTTTTTTGGAGGGCCAATCAGAGGTAATTGCCCCCTAATAGCTTCCTGGTCACTGCAGCTGTGGCATCTTAAAAAAAAAGGAACAGCTTAACCATTTTTTTTTTTTTTTATTCAAGCCAAAAAAGGCACACAAACTCAAAATCAATCCCTTTGAAAAAAAACAAATGCACTGATCAATGTTATATATTAAAATGGACCAAATGTCACGCTTTCCCCAGTTTCTCAACACTCCCCACACACACACTAAGGATATTTCACCAGTTCAACCCACCATCAACCAGTGACCCGCCCGGGTTGCTCCATGGAGAGAACCTCACCGTCTGTCGCCAGCCTCTCCAGTCCTGCGTCGCCCTCCTCTCCCACTGCCACAGTCACCTGAACCCACCTGGCAATGAACCGGACGTTAAAAAAACCCCACAGACAGACGCCTTCTAGGAACTAAAGATCAAAGAAGGACTTTCATGTGCAGGTCGATGGAACAAATGCAAAGAATGCAGTAATTCAGCATCCACAACTTGTGCTGTATTTTTAGACCGTTATCACAAATAAAAAAAATAAAAATCTTTAAATAACTCCTTTAAAATTGGCAGCGAGCTGATTTTTTTTTTTGCAGTCTGCATAACATCTCACACGAGAAAAATAAATATAGGATGAAAGAATCAGTTTCCCCTCTCTGCACCCACCTCCCTTTGTCAGCAGAGCTGGAGCTGGTTTGGTCCGGTCTGGTACGGCTCAGGTCGGTCACACTGTGGGCTAATCTGCCAGTCAACCACTGGACTTTGTCTTGGTCAGACAGCTTGGAGTGCTCCGTCGCAGCTGCTGTGTTCTCACCAGCCTCCACTGGCACCAGAGAAGAGAAAACACCAAGTCAGACAAGGGGCATCCGACGCGATCGCAAGTCCTCTCCCAAAACTCACCTTTCACAGCCTTGACCTCCAAAGAACTCTGTCCGTTCTGTTCCCGGCCCGCTCTCTGCTGCTCCCCGAGGTTCTGTTTCTGGAAGCTCTCCATCCAGTCCAGAGTTTCGCCGTTCTTCAGCGCCGAGCGGTGGTCCTTGAACCAGCGGACGGCGTCGGTGCGTCCGAGGCTCGTTTGGACCTCCAGCTGGCTGTACTCCTCGGGAGACGGCCACCGAGTCCGGCAGAACGTCTGTCGGGATCAGAACACGTTACGCCGGAAAACATTCATTTAAAACCCAGATTCACAGCAAACACTAGAATGACAGGTGTACGTCTCCGCCAACCGGTGACCATACTGTGTGGGGGTTACAGTGACCTTGACCTTTGGTCTCAAAACTCTAAATTCATTGTTTGAGCCATACTAGTGGCACACTTTTAGGAATATTAATGTCCGCAATATTTAGTATTCCTGCGACTACGTAAAAAGGATCAAAGTACTTCTTCCACACAGCCTTTCCTCAAATACCAGCGCAAAAAGGTGCCTCATCATCAATGAATCTACCATTAGCAGGCCGTCTTATCCCACCTTCTTACCTCTCTGAGCAGCCCGAGGGAGCGGCTGGTAATGGGAGCCGGGCTGGTGGAGGCCGACAGGATGGGAGGACGGGGAGAAGAGGAGGCGGATGAATGGAGGATGGGAGGGGATGCCGAGGAGGAGAGGGTTGGCGGATGAGGGGAGGAGGCTGCGAGCACAGGAGGGGAGGACGAGGAGGAGGAGGAGGAGGAGGAAGAGGAGAGGACAGGCGGGTGAGGAGAGGAGCGTAAAGGTTGCTCTCGATGTGAAGTCCCGTTCAGCAGCAGCGCTCCGGGCCAGTCCGCTCTGTCCTCCGTGTTCTTTGAAGACATGGCGAGCAGCGCCTTCTCCATGTTGTCGCGCAGCGCCCGCCGCTCTGAAAACCAGCAGTCCACCTCGGTCTTAGACAGCCTGGTCTCCTGGGCCAGCTGGTCTGCAGCAGGACAGAGTTCAGTGGATCAGATGAGCTACCGCAGAAGTAGAAGACTTCTTTGGAAACCTGGGAGTTTAGTCTCTTAAAAGGAGCTCATTAAAAACATGTCTGCAGGAACCCACCAGAGACCGGCCTGCAGCTCCTCTGGGGTGAAATAAATTAAGTATAAATGGAAGAAAAACACTATTGGACTTCATAAAGTTATTTGAACTTCCAAGTTACAGAGTGAGGATATTTGACCAACTGATATCTCCCTCAGTCTGGAGAAGTTTGGGTTATGACTGGCATGCCGAATTTGTGCTTCATTATCGAGCTGTGTCTTGTGTTTCTGCACACGGCCCATATAATGGAGGACTAAGGACCACCAGGAGACCAGTAAAATATCATTTGTTTGACTGGACAGAAAAGCATTCAGTGGTTTTTGCCACATTCTAGTAAATCTGTAACTGAAAAGGACGTTTAAAAACTGCTGGACACAAGATGTCTTCCTCATTTAAGTGAAGTGAAAATCCTTGCGAGCTGATTGGTGGAAGGCTTTACCTAGCTCCGCCTCCGTCGGAGTGCCGCTCCTCTGGAAACTCTCCTCCAGCGCCTTCAGCTGCTCTGACGACTTCCCCTTCACCCTCTCCAGCAGGGGGAACTGGTTGGGGACCGCTTTCTTTATAGGGGCGCCTTTGGGTGCTGGCGTCACCTCTGCTTTCACCAGCACTGGAGGTGGAGGAACACCTTCCGGATAGACACACACAGAGAGAGAGAGAAAGAGACTTAAATGCAATTAAATTGTTAGGAAATAAATCATTTCCATCTGTATTTAAACACTTGCCACATACCTTTCAGATTGAGCAGCCTCTGTTCACTGAACCACTTCTTTATCTCTCCTCTGGACAGCCCGGTGGTCTCGATCAGCCTGTAGATCTATCGCATGGCAAGATGCAACGGGAAATTAGACAATATGTGAGGATCTTTATGGAGTGATAGTGGTGTGTTAATAAAAGAAAAGCCAGGAGCCCAAATTATAAAGCAGCTACAGAAATCCTATGCCAAAAATGCCTTGAGTATACGTATGTAATGTAATATAAATAAATAAATATATATATATATATATATATATATATATATATATAAAAATAAATAAATAAATAAATATATAAATAAATAAATATATATATATAAATATATATATAAAATAAATAAATAAATAAATATTTAAATAAATAAATATATCTCTCTCTCCTTCTAAAGCATGGCACGAATAATGTCATTTCACTCACTTATTCTTACCTCATCTTCCTCGGGGAAAGGACACTGTGTGTAGCTGGACCTCAGTACTGATAGCTGCTCCGCTGTTTTGTTGGGGTCAACCGTAAAACTCAGCACTTTGGGCGACGCCAGCTTGGACGTGGCCATCGGCGCCAAGATGGTTTGGATGATGGACGGTCGTTTGCTCTCCGTGAAGACCATAGGGGAGGCCAGGGGTCGCTTGAGCGACTGCGCCACCTGAGGTAAACACGGTGGAAACAGTGACCCCCCCCTTCAAACAGCATGTCATTTGCGGTTTTAAAAGTTAAACATTTCCCGAGGCCTCGTACCTGGGTAGCCACGGTGAGTGCCAGCGGCGCACAAGTGACAGTGGAGCCGTTGGCTACGGGCGTCAGCACCAGGCTGGTCTGTCCCAGCAGCTGACAGGGGAGGGACTGCAACACGGAGGCCGCCGACTGCATGGCTTTGGAGGCCGCGGCGTACGAGTTGGACGACTGAGGAGTGACCACGGTGAAGGTCTGAGGCACAGACGAGATTGTGCCGTTGAACATTTTCTTCCTGGCTTCTTCCACCTGCCGAAGAAAAATAACACTATGTGTAATGCATGGGGGGGGCATGAGTATTTATTCATTCATATACACAATCGTAACTAATTCCTACCTCCTCAGGTGACCAGCTAATGCCCTGTTTGAGCCTCTGGGTGGTAAACCAGACTTTGATTTGCTCCTCTGGGTGTTTAGAGGCTGCAGTGAGCCAGGAGAGCTCCGCCTGCGTTGGGTAGGGGAACTTGTTGAAGGAGGAGATGAGCGTCAGGTTGTCGTCCAGCGTGGGGTTGTATTTGGTTGTGTTGAGGGGCACCGCGATCTTCGGCACCTGGAATTATAGAGTGAGAGTGGTAACTAAATATCCTGTTCTCACCCAAAAAACAACTATTTCCACAAGTACAGTGCTCAGTTCTGTAGTTAGACTGGTGACGCTTCATTTTAGGGGTCTTTAAATACCCTAATAATGTGTGAAGCAAGTAATTTGGTGCCAATTATGTAGAAAATGTGATTTTCCTTCAAAAAAGAACAAACAATAATGCATTTATTACAGAGGAATAGTTAAAATCAAAGAAAAAGGAGTACCCGTCCTCCACTCGGTGCGTCCCTACCTGAGTGTAGTTTAGAGGCCGCTGTAGGGAAGGCATGATGTGAGAAAGGGCTTCCGCTTTGAGGAGGGTCGACTCGGGGATGATGACCGTCCCGTTCACGTTGACCGCCGCAAAAGCCTTCTTGGCCAAATCTGTCCGTTTGTTATCCGCCGACATTATTTTGGGTTTGCCGATCTTGACCGCGGTGGGCCTGCCGATCTCGTCCCCTTTGCCGGACGCGTTGTAAACCACGGCGTTGTTGCCGAGCCCCTCTATCGTCTGTTCCAAGATGGTCTGATTGTTCATTTTGATGCGTTTGAATTTGAAGTTGCTCTCCCCCGGGTGACACCGCTCGTTGTGCTCCGTCAGCGTGTCGAACTTCTTGGTGTTGAAGTTGCAGACGGCGCACAGGTACAGCGGGTTGAGGATGACGTTGGGGTGGTTGGCGTCGACGTGCTCTTTGAAGGTGTTCAGGTTCTGCGTGGAGAAGGGGCAGTATTTACACTCGTAGCCCCCCTGCTGTCGCCGCTGAGGCTTGGAGAGGTCCGGTGGCTCGGTTGCTGGCTTGTCTGGACCCACGGGAGGGTCCGAGGCCTCGGCCCTCAGGTCCAAGTCGCTCTCTGTTGAGAGATCCGCTTCCATCGGCCCCTCCTCCGTATGGTTCTCCGTTTTTGTCTGGAAGAAGGCAGTTTTCAGATGAAAAAAAGGACACTTGGCATTGACATGTATTCCCTAAACGCATCAAACGCACCACGTCAGAAAAAAAAGATGAGGATGATCACAAACTACACATTAAAGTGTAGTGCAACACTAAAAATCACAAGTTAGAAACTGTTTTCATACGACGCTACATAAAAAGAAAGTATTACCTCCATGTCCTCCTCCGTGTCATCGTCCAGCTCCACCATGGTCCGCTCTGGCCGGATCATCAAGGGGGTGGAGGCCTTCCGTCGACTGGACATGATGAGTCCGGGTGGACGGCTGCCGTCACCTGGTGCCTGTGCTCGGCCTGGAGATGGTACTAAGGCCCAGGTGCCCAGGGTGCGGGATGCAGGACTGCTATCACAGGGCGGCCGTGGATAATCAGCTTCAGGTACCGGAGGAATAGCCAGGAGGCCTGGCTTGTACTGGGAACCAAGACACAGGCCCGGGGCTCCCTTTTATAAACCAAGAGAGGTAGCGAGCACAGTTTCTGGGATCGGATGGGAGCAGCCGAGGAGGCTAAAGAACCGTTTTCCCCCAGGAGTAAGCTGAGAGGGGGAGGGGGGACTGTTATGGTGCAGTGTACGTCGGGCTCGCCGACAGTGTCAGCTCCAATGCTGGCTGACCTCCTGGAACGTCATGACAGGATGCTACCTGGACGGCAGAAAGAAGAGAAGGAGGATTATTACTAAACAGACAGACATTTGTATTTTTCCTTAATTTGTTCTACTTCTGCGATCTGGCAAATTTGTCCAAAAAATATAAATATTTCTGTTACTTAAAATATGGATTTGATTGTCAGCAATATGAATGCAGGCTTTGAACTAGACGGTACAGCCCGCGAGCAACTCAAACCTATTTTTGAATTTGACAAACCAACCAGCCTGTTTTTTAGACCGCAGCTTCATTAAATGTAGGTTAATGTCTTTTTTTTAAATTGGCAATAGCATGGAGAGACATTGGATTATACATAAAAAGGAAGAATAAAACAAAAAAGGAAACCGTGTAAGGAAAGTATGGCAGCGGCCCCCAAACGGGCTGGTGTGAGCGTGTCAAGAAAGGCCACATGCTGGGTTATTTAAGCTCGCCAGTGACCCGTGTGGATCTGCAGCAAGCCGCCATCCAAAAGAAGTAGTCGAGTGAACAGGCAGCTGGCGGGCAAATTTGGCTCAAAATGGAGAAAAAAGGTCGAAAAAAAAAGAAGCCGGCAAAGAAGAAACAGCCGAGCAGATGGTCCACAGGTGGTCGACGGCCGCACCTGGACAACAATGGTGCTGAAAAGAAAAGCCAGTGGGCTAAGGGGCAATCACGAGACACTGGAGGTCTGAAGGAGCCGGCTTAACGAGTACGTGGTTCATGCAAAGCACAAGTATACGCACAAAATATGAATATAAATGTATTTTATGTCAGTATATTATACACATGATGACAATTACAAATGAATGATAGAACCTTGAGGAGCGCGAGTCGCCGATTACGCAATTCGGAGCTGAAATAAATATCTGTAAATGTATCTCTAATACATTTTTAAAAAAAACAAAAAACGGTTGCGCAATCAGGGCAACAATCTGTTCGACCAGATGAACTTTGGCCACTTCCAACAGCTCGTCAGGGTCACTCGGCTTGAGAGGAAGAAGCCTTCAGGGTGGCAGCTGTATTTTGCAGGACTAAATATGAACACATTTTTTTTTTTTTGGGGGCTTCGCAGACCAGCTTGGACAAGTTTTTACACAAGGATCTTCTAGTGTCTATTTATGTAAAAACATTTATCATCACACTTTGATAGCTGGTATGCAAATATGAGCAGCTGACGGGTCCGCAGCTGTCAGTGAGACGAGTCGTCCCGAGGAAAAGAAGAAACGGACTAATCGGCCATCAGATTGAGCTGCAGAGTGTGAAGAAAAGTGAGAAACCGGAGACGAAGCAGCGGCGGATACACATCTTCAAAAAGAAATGACAAAGCCGAGTGCGAGTGAGCTCGGGGGAAACTTTCCCAGGGCGATATATATATATGTATATATATATATATATATATATATATATTGCAATGAGCGGAGCGACGGAAGCTCATCTGGCTGCAAAGCCTATTGATATTCTGGGAGGCCTCGTGCAGACGCACCGCTCTCATATTCACACGAGTGACGATCTAATGAGTCGAGCGGCGCTCTCCCATCGAGACCTAACGAGGGTCTTTGAGTCGGCACAGACTCCTCAAAAGCTCACGTATGCAACGCTACGTGTGTGTGTGTGTGATGCTCAAGGAATAGGTTTAACCCCAATGAACGGAGATCCAGCTCCCTACGGAATATAATATCGTATTCAAGCCTGTATGGTTGCGCTGGAAAAAGGCCGGGGCTCCACTTTGTAGTCCAAAACAAAAAGTGCTGCATACTTGGGTTTCGGGCGCATGAATCACGAGCCGGCTCGCTGTCCCGAGATCTCTCAAACCACTCGTACGACCCACTGGAGGCGTCATTAGGATGCAGACTCATTGCCACGGCGTCGCTATAGCAACCGTGGACGTTGGCGCTGTAGTCGAGTAGCTGCCACAGCCACGTCACTGACAGACTGTACACACACACACACACACACACACGGGGACGACCAGAACACCTGCGTTTGCCGAAATAAATAAATAAAAGAAGAAAGAAAAAAAAAACATGAGGTGCATTTTGGGAGGTGTTGAAGGAGCAAATCAAGACGACAATGATGCAGAACGGATGTCTGCTGTAGCAAGGGAGAGAGAGAGAGAGAGAGAGAGAGAGAGAGAGAGAGAGAGAGAGAGAGAGAGAGAGAGAGAGAGAGAGAGAGAGAGAGAGAGAGGACGAGCACCAGCGTAATCAAGCCGACGGCCCCTCCATTTTAACTGTCAGGAGAGCCTCTGGGAGGGGCGTCGCAGTCAGGTACCAGGGAAGGTTACACGCCTCCCGATTATCCTACTAACCCCCAGGGGGGGGGGGGGGATTAAGGCCGTTAAAACGCCGCAGCTTACTTATCCTGCCGCTCAGTATCCATCAAAGTGTGCCCAGGTATCCAACAAGGTAGCCAACACCTGGTGAGAAGGAGCCGAGCACCTTCTGCATGCGCTGGATGAGGATCTGACTGATCTCACCTCCTACTGAGAGAGGATTTACATTTATGCAACAACTGTGGTTACACTCGCCGATGCAACTTGTGTGAACAAAAAAAAAAGGGCTGGATCTGCCCGATACATTTTGTAGCTTAGGCTTTATCCCTGCAGTATTAGTAGACTTGTTTAATGGTGTATATACGCACACATACACATTTTTTTTCCTATAACAAAGCTTAACAATGAAAGCTGCCAAGTGCTTTTCAACAATGTGCCACAAGTGGTTGACAGACACCGCTTTGCATATTAAATAAATGCCCATCGAGTCATTTAAAAGACAACATGACAGACGTTGAGCAGAGGAGAGAGGAAAAAAAAGCACACGATCTTACGCAACATAAAAAACACAAACAGCTCTGCCGTTTGGAGACGTCGGATTAAACTCGTGTTGGCTGAGTCAGGCCGGCTGCCTCAAACAAAGAGAGAAGCCTGTGCAAAGAGTGCTGAACACTGAGGACACGGCGGCTCTCAGAGCCTCCTCCTCTCTTTGCTCTCCTGCTGCCTTCGCTGGAGCGCCGCACGCCATCAAGGAAACGGTAATTGGGACAGGATGTGGGAACAATAACCATGGAAAATCTCACACACACACACATATATATACATATATATATATATATATATATATATATATATATATACACACACACACTGTAAAAAAGGAAGAAAAACAATCATTATCTTCGTTTGGTTGCAAACATCTCAGCTGTGGAGGTGAAAGAAATGTTTCAGACTGCAATCTGAGCTTTTCACACTTCATTTCATTGTTCCAGTATAAAACAATAATTGCATTCAAGCCGGGTCGAACCGTGTGTTCGTTAGTGAGTTAGTGTGCAGAGTGAGCTGGAGCCACACACACACACACACACACACACACACTCTCCCTACGGTCTGGATGCTCATTAAACTTGTATGAAGAACCCAGCCTGGCAGCCCCTCGCCTGCCCGTCTGTCTGCACTCGCCAGTCGCCCGTCTGTCTGTCTCATTATATTAGTGGAGTCTTTTTTTTCTGAAGGAGTTACAGCAAATGCATTTATCAGCCCCGGCAGTAATCAGTTTAGTCCCCACGCTGGAGGGGAGATCAATACAAGCCCCTCGTACCAGATGAGCTAAAACAGCAGAAATGCGGTGGTGCTATAGGAAGGAGATCCATCCCAAAAACAGCAGCGAGCAGAGAATGAACAGATGAGTCACAGCAGCACTCTCCACTCAGCTCCTATTTCTGTGCATCATTGATGTAATCTCAAAGTGTAGTGTGTGTGTGTGTGTATGACTCAGGCTGTGCTCTCACACTACACGACTTTGAGTCCGTTTTACACTCAACAACAGCAATTCATTTGTTAGCCCATTGAGGGCCGCGTATTAACCACGTACCCTTCTCACTCGTGGTTATAACATTATACGACAACAAGCAATAACACACAACTAACTCTCTTTAACGGGGTAAAACACCATGGACACAACTTGTGACACACAAACCATTCGTAAACTGATTGTAACGCTGAACAGGCATGCTGGGTATTGTTAGCTGCTAGCTTGGAAGATCGTCAACCAAAAAAAAAAAAAGGAATTTGACACTAAATTCAAAGCACTTTAGTTTACAAAATAATTTAATTGAACCAATTTCTTAGGAAAAAAAATTGTGAAATGTTTGCTTACATCAAATTCATTGACGTTGGGACTATTTTCTCATGAATTATTGAAATCGTTAATATCCGCCACGCGATTCGACACCTTTTCCTGGAGGAGAAAATCTGCTTAAAAATCTTATAATAAAAATAAACATATTTTTTAGTCACTGGTCTATAGTAGGAGTTTTCTCTCCACAAGCCAGCCACTGCAGTGAGGGGGGACGGTGTGTGTGTGTGTGTGTGTGTGTGTGTGTGTGTGTGTGTGTGTGTGTGTGTGTGTGTGTGTGGACAAGCACCACCACCATTAATACAGCGTGTCCCAGCAGGGGTGGAAGAGGCGGAATTTTTGGACCGTCGCAAAATTGATTTAAATCTCATCACGCGGCTCCTCCAGAGTTGGAGGGCTCGGCAAGTTCTGCCTGGCAACAGAGCAGCGCCACTTCTGCTGGGATGAAGACTACGGGGACAAGATGATGAGAACGTGAGCCCGACCTAGACTGGATTTATGACACCGAAGACAAGAATAAGTGGTAGAAAAGAAGGTATTATATATTAAAACATTTTTAAACATGCAGACTTAACATCCAAAATGTGCTTGCATGAATGCTATTAAATATATTTCCCCCAATTAAATTTTACAGTTGAGAAATAATCTATTTTATTCAATCTACAGGAGAAAAAAAAAGTTTAGCAATATTATGCACCCCTCAGCTTTTGTGTGTTTTGCTGTGACCTTATTCCAGCAACGGACACAGTGGCCTATATACAGTGTGACGGAAATACTGTCACGCAGACGACGCTCCATCGGATCGAGAATCCAGTCCTCCGTTTATTCTGGTTCACGTAACATTGAACACAGACACGAGTCTCACGAAACACACACACACACACACTTTAAAAAAATGTCCGAGTGTCACCGACGCCACGGCTGACGGTTGTGTTACTATGGTAACCAACAGAAACACGCACCGGGAGCCCGAAACCCAGCAGAGGTCAATCGGTGTCACGACAGCGGCGATGTTTTTAGAATTCCAGCTCAGCTTCACGTTTTAACGTATTCTGTACACGGGGAGAACATTTAATATTTTCTAAACATTCTCAGCATTTTCAGAATGACACATTTAGATTATTTAGCCAGTGCACATGCATGCAAAACATTACGTACATCTGATCTTACAGGTAAAATAAGCCCTTTTACTGAGTTGGTAGTAAACATGCGGGTACAATTTTGCGTTGCCAGGACAACATCAGGAACTGTCATGGAAAGAGGCCTCCTTTAAAATCGGTTTGTTTCTGCAACGCCGTATAAACTGACCAAGTGACCCAAGGATAAAGGGCCAGTGAGCATTCACTTGATCCCGGGGCTGCGAGTGGGAATGTAAAGCAGTTGCTAATTAAAGCAATCAGAATAACACGGGGGGGCTAATCACCCCACTTGAACATTTTTATTAAGCTTCCATATTAACGCCCCCCCACACACCTATTTGCACTCCAGCGCTACGCTCCCCCTCTCCCTAATGGCGACAGCCACCCTGAAAAAAGGACATTGTTCTCCACCATGTCAACTTTTAGGAGCTTGAACCAGACAAAAAAATAAAATAAACAAATTTCTTTTGGGGTCAAATTTGAGTTTTCAGTTCCACTAAACACATCCGGGGTAATCTCTTGCACCAGCAGCTTCTTAATTAGGTCAACAATGACGAGGGACGCGGCAGGGGTTCTGCAAAATGTAAACATATCATCTTGTATATGCGCTTTATAAAGTATGTCATGGCCATGTGCGTGCACTAGAGGGATGGATGGACGTCACCAGTCCAAATGAGAACGTTTGGAGACTTTGGAGCTCTTTATTTTGTTTGTCCCAGTCTCAGCGAGCACTCGCTGCCAGATTTCCAACCCGTCAATCTCCTTTCCATCCCTGCAGTGGGCGTGGCTTGTGAATCGTCTGCAGCCCCTCCTCATTGGTCCCACGCTGTGAGGGGGTGTGTCTGCGCTGTGCCGGCAGCTGACGTGGTGCAGTGCAGAAGGACTTTTAGTAAGCTCCCTCTCCCTTTCTTTTCTTTTTATCCAGAATTTGAAATTTGGAGGACACACACACACACACACACACACACACACACACACACACACACACACACACACACACACACACACACACACACACACACACACACACACACACACACACACACACACACACACACACACACACACACACACACACACACACACACACACACACACACACACACACACACACACACACACACACACACACACACACACACACACACACACACACACACACACACACACACACACACACACACACACACACACACACACACACACACACACACACACACACACACACACACACACACACACACACACACACACACACACACACACACACACACACACACACACACACACACACACACACACACACACACACACACACACACACACACACACACACACACACACACACACACACAGCATCGTGACCTTTTGTGTGCTTGACCTGGATATGTCACCACTTCTTTTGTTTTCCAGGAATCCGACTAGGTCGCGAGCGAGCAAACATCTGCCTTTTACACCAAAAAAAACTGACATGACCATAATTGCGCCTACAGGTTATGCTGCATGTGGGCCTTCAGCCTCCTCTGGCTTCTCATTTCTTGTCGTCCTCTCTATTGCAGTGTAACTTAGTCCATTTCTCTGCATCACACACACTCTCTCATACAGTGTCGAGTCCCTGCTCCTTCTGTCCCTATGTAACCCTTCAGCTCTCTAATTGCATCATTCCCTCCATCACTCTCTCCCCCCTCAGCCCCACCTACAGGTGATGAGCTCATCTCTGTGGTTGCCTTAGTCACCCAACAACACGTCTGAGAAGCCGGTGGAGGCACAGCAGAAAGAGAGAGAGAAGACCTGAACTGAAAACATTGGAACAAAGCACAGCGTAGACGTTGGTGATGTCATCACAGAGCCCAGCTGAGCACGACAGGCCACGATGACGACAACCTCCACCCTCCAACCCGCGATGACTCATTCGAGTGTCTCGCAAAAAAAGGGAACGGACGGACATTATATAGCTCGGGATTGGACGTGGAAGTGCGACGCGAGGTCAGGAAATGCTGGATGTTCCCGATGCCGCGGCTCTAAAAAAAAAAAGAAATCTGGAAAAAAAAAAAAAAGGAGGTCTGGGCTCAAAAATATGGGACCAATACAGTTTGTTTCCCATGTGACATACGGTCCAGTGCTGCAGTCAGGAAAGCCTAAACAAGTAGTGAGTAATTAAAGTACAAATGGGGATTATGGCTCACTGTATACTTCTATACAATCAACCCCTCGTGGGCTCAACATCGTCACGTATGCAGTTTTTTGATTTGGTAAGTGGAAAAATAAATGTGATCTTCATTAGGTAATAGATTCCAAGATATTCAGTAAACTGGGGATCATTATTGCGTCTGAGAGTGGCCCACTGTAAACAACAAACCTGTGCTAGTTAGCAATCATCCCTCATGTAAAATAATGACACTTAAGCACGAGTGTCTAGTATAATGGAAATTATTTTAACACTTAACGTGAAGGACAGAAAACGGGCCTCGTTTTGTAGACACGGATGACCTTCGTATTTGGTTGCAAGCAAAATACTGATACAGTATTCAGCAGTTGCGCTCCGGGCTCAGACACCACACACACACACACACACACACATCACTGGAACAGGACTGGCTGCCACCTGCCCGGTTTGATTGACCGAAAGACAAAAACATACTTTCTCATCGTTCCACCGTCACTCTTCAGGCCTCAGGTGAGCTCCAGTTGAAGAAAACCGCCTCGGATAATTGTGATTGACACATGCAACACCTAGCATCTGAGACGGCTGTCGAGACTCGGATCCCGCACATCATTTCTATGAATGATATTTGACTGTAGTGCACTTTCCTTGCCGTCAGCCCACACCAATGGTTTCCATTTAAAAATGACTGACAGACTGAGCCGTGTTCCTTTTCCACTCCTCTACTGTAAATGAATACGCGCCTCTCTCAGAAAACAAATACAGCAGATCACCTCACAGCTGGATGTTTTGATGTTGAGAAACACTGCACGGTTGAGCGAGACGGGGGAAGAAAAAGAAAATAGGCGATTCAATGAGTGTAATTTATAGTTTATGCCACTGGAAACAAACAAAATGATTTAAGGCTTTTTCTGAAAATCTCTCTGCACTGGAAAAAGCACTCTGGCGCTCTGTTTACTGCTGTCACAGCGTAGTGACGGGACAAACACTGATGTTTTGGACCGCAAGGTGGGGCGGGCACATCTGTGCATTTCTATAATCCCTTGAGCAATACTGAGAATAACAATTTTCCAATTTTTTTTTTTTTTTTAAACAGCCTTAATCTTGCATCTGTCAAACTGTAAAAAAACAAACATTCAGTAATGTCCTATATACCCACCACTGGACAACAATAGGGATTGCTATTCTCTATATTCTAGCAACCAAAAGGTTTAATTTCATTTTGGTGGATTAATTGAATATATAAATTTTTTTTAAACTCCTATTTTTGTCCGTATTTCCTACGTCGTTCTGCAAAGCTTGGCTACACAATACGCTAAGCAACCGTGTGTGATCTGAAATATGACCGTTTACTTTTATCAACAGAAGCTGTTTGATTGCTCAGACGTCAGTAAAAAAAAAAACAAAAAAAAAAAACCCTGCAGGTTGTCATTTGAAATTATATAAAATTATCTGTGATTTGACAGATCACACGTGGAAACCATGTGAAGAACAAACACGAGCCACATGTCTACTCGCATGGAAAGAGCAAGAGTGCATGGCTTAGCAAGCGATGCCAAGTTTATACCCAGAGGAATTGCCGGTAACGGGTATGACAGGGGGGGTGGGGTGGGGTGGGTTAACTGCGCTGTGATCAAAACCACTTACATCTTTTACGGGATGGGGCTCTGTTGGGCTGATGATCAAGGAATGTTTAGAAATAAAACATAGTAGGTCATCCCCAGTATGAGGGGGGGGGGGGGGATGCCGTCTAATGAACAAGATATTTCATCAGCAAGAATGTGAAAATAGTCTGGGTGACAGCTTCACTAAGAAAAGCAGCATCCACAACAGACACTAACATATTTCCCATTAACTTTCCCACCTGTAGTGCGTCTGGTAAACAGGTGCGCTGAAATACAGATCCGGATTGTTTATTAC